>NC_090727.1:189074459-189081959 GCF_036898095.1 Palaemon carinicauda
ATATATATATATATATATATATATATATATACATATATATATATATATATATATATATATATTATATATATATATATATATATATATATATATATATATATATATATATATATATATATATATATATATATATATATATATATATATATATATATATATATACATATATATATATATGTATATATATGTATATATACATACATATATATATATATATATATATATATTTATATATATATATATATATATATATATATATGTATATATATATTTATTATTACTATCCAAGCTACAACCCTAGTTGGAAAAGCAAGATGCTATAAGCCCAGGGGCTCCAACAGGGAAAAATAGCCCAGTGAGGAAAGGAAATAAGGAAACAAATAAATGAAGAGAACAAATTAACAATAAATCATTCAAAAAAAAAGTAACAACGTCAAAACAGACATGTCATACATAAACTATTAACAACATCAAAATCAGATATGTCATATATAAACTATAAAAGACTCATGTCCGCCTGGTCAACAAAAAAGCATTGTCTCCAACTTTGAACTTTTGAAGTTCTACTGATTCAACTATCCGATTAGGATGATCATTCCACAACTTGGTAACAGCTGGAATAAAACTTCTAGAGTACTGCGTAGTATTGAGCCTCATGATGGAGAAGGCCTGGCTATTAGAATTAACTGCCTGCCTAGTATTACGAACAGGATAGAATTGTTCAGGGAGATCTGAATGTAAAGGATGGTCAGAGTTATGAAAAATCTTATGCAACATGCATAATGAACTAATTGAACGACGGTGCCAGAGATTAATATGTAGATCAGGAATAAGAAATTTAATAGACCGTAAGTTTCTCTCCAACAAATTAAGATGAGAATCAGCAGCTGAAGACCAGACAGGAGAACAATACTCAAAACAAGGTAGAATGAAAGAATTAAAACTCTTCTTCAGAATAGATTGATCACCGAAATTCTTGAAAGACTTTCTCAATAAGCCTATTTTTTGTGCAATTGAAGAAGACACAGACCTTATATGTTTCTCAAAAGTAAATTTGCTGTCGAGAATCACACCTAAAATTTTGAAAGAGTCACAAATTCAAAGAAACATTATCAATACTGAGATCTGGATGTTGAGGAGCCACCGTCCTTGACCTACTTACAATCATACTTTGAGTTTTATTAGGATTCAACTTCATACCCCATAATTTGCACCATGTTCTAATTTTAGCTAAATCTCTATTGAGGGATTCACCAACCCCAGATCTACATTCAGGGGATGGAATTGATGCAAAGAGAGTAGCATCATCTGCATATGCAACAAGCTTGTTTTCTAGGCCAAACCACATGTCATGTGTATTTAGTATGAAAAGTAATGGGCCAAGAACACTACCCTGTGGAACACCGGATATCACATTCCTATAATCACTATGGTGCCCATCAACAACAACTTTTTGAGATCTATTACTTAAAAAATCAATAATAACGCTAAGAAACGACCCACCCACTCCAAACTGTTTCAGTTTGAAAACAAGGGCCTCATGATTAACACGGTCAAAGGCAGCACTAAAATCAAGGCCAACCATGCGAACTTCCTGACCAAAATCAAGGGATTTCTGTACAGCATTGGAGATTGTAAGAAGGGCATCTCATGCTCCAAGGCCTTTACGAAAACCAAATTGCAAACTAGGGAGTAGATGATTACCTTCAGCAAACCTATTAAGACGTTTTGCCAAAAGACGTTCAAAAACTTTTGATAATATGGGAGTTATGGAAATTGGGCGGTAATCAGTGGGACTTGAGCTACCACAAACACATTTACATAGAGGAGTAACATTACCAATTCTCCAACAAGTGCTAAAGCTCCTCTTCTTGCTAACTTGCGCAAAATAACAGATAATTTTGGAGCTAAGAAATCTGCTGTCTTTATAAAAAACAAAGGAATAATACCATTTGGATCTACACCTCCATAAGCATCAAGGTCCACCAACAGAGCTTTAATCTCACGAGATCGAAAAGCTAAACTAGTTAGTTTAGCCTCAGGATAACAGGAATGAGGAAGTTCAAGTTTTTCATTACTCTGTTTACTGTCAAAAACATCAGCCAAAAGGGTTGCCTTTTCCTTTGGACCGTGAGTGACTGAGCCATCTGGTTTAAGTAAAGGATGAACTATTGCATCTACACCAAAGAGTGCAGATTTAAGGGTAGACCACCATTTATGTTCCTGAGTTGTACCAGAAAGTGTTTCTAATATGGTTAAATTGTACTCCTTTTCAGTTGAGGCATAAACTCTTTGAGCAAAAACTCGAAGCTGAGTATAGTTGTTCCAGGTCAAATCTGATCTGTTACCCTTCCAAAGGTGATAGGCCTCCTGCTTCTCCAAATAAGCACGTCTATAATCATCATTGAACCACGGTTTATCCTTCACTCGGTACCTTAGCACACGAGAAGGGATACGCCTATCAATTATGTTGACTAGATTCTCATTCAAAGGGACAACAGGATCTACACTATTATATAATTGTGACCAATTCAAGCACAAAAGATCATGCAAAATCCCACTCCAGTCTGCTTGGGATTTCATATAAATTTTACAAGAATATGATATATCAGGGACAGGCTGCTCAGTCTTCACTAATAATGAAATCAAGGCATGATCAGATGTCCCAACTGGAGAACCAACCTTACTAGTTATAACGCCAGGGGAGTCAGTGTATACGAGGTCCAAGCAATTACCAGACCTGTCAGTAGCTTCCTTTATGATTTGCTCACAGCCTGATTCAGAGGCAAAGTCTAAAGCTCTTAAGCCATGGCGATCGGTAGGAGAGATAGAACTTAACCACTCCCTATGGAGAGCATTAAAATCACCAACAAAGACAAAAGAAGCCTTTCTATCATCTTCTTGTATCTTAGCCATAATGGTAAGAAGACAATCGAAGATAGAATCATCCATTTCTGGATTCCGGTAGATTGAACACAAATAAAAGTTGTTATGCCTGCCACAAACTTTTATTACCTGAATCTCATGACATCCACATTGATAGCAGGACTTATGAGAAGCAGGGTACTCGGTCCTTATATACACCGTCATTCCCCTGGCCCTAGGGATGGCATCACGTTTCAGCATTATTGGCTTCTTAAAACCAGTTATAAGGAGCTCAAATGAGTGCCTCATATTAGAAACCAAAGTTTCTGAGCACAAAAGAATATCATACTGTCTGGACGCAACTGTAAGGTCTTGGATATTTGCATGAAGACCATGAATATTGCAATACAGAAGACGACATTGACGAAATCTAGGACGTACTGGTCCCGGATTTTGCTCAATGTCTCCAGACGACATAAGAAATAATAGAAATAAAAATGAGACATCATACTTAAAAACTAGATTAACAAGAATAATAACAAAAATAATATGTACTGAATTATAAATAAAGTGATTTATGATACCCATAGACTAAAGTAAAAAGTCGGAAAAACTGGTCAACATGGAGGAGCCGATACACCATGCAAGGCTAAATACCCTCCAGGATAGCCACTTCAACTGAAGGGAGGACAGTAAGGATGGTTTTGAGAAGAAAAAGAGTCAGAAAAAGGAAAAGACAACCTCTTTATAAACCACCAGGCATCCATGGCCCTTCTATTAAGCCTGCCCAACACACCATTTCAAAAAAACAAGAGGAAGAAAAAAAAATAATAAGATTGAATAGTGTGCCTGAGTGTACCCTCAAGCAAGACAACTCGAACCCAAGACAGTGGAAGACCATGGTACAGAGGCTATGGCACTACCCAAGGCTAGAGAACAATGGTTTAATTTTGGAGTGTCCTTCAACTAGAAGAGCTGCTTACCATAGCTAAAGAGTCTCTTCTACCCTTACCAAGAGGAAAGTACAGTGAACAAATTGCGGTACAGTAATTAACCCCTTGGGTGAAGAAGTTTTAAGTATCTCATTGTTGTCAGGTGTATGAGGAAAGACGAGAATATGTAAAGAATAGGCCAGACTATTCTGTGTAAGTGTAAGCAAAAAAAAAATAAGACGTGACCAGAGAGAGAGAGAGAGAGAGAGATCCCATGCATTACTGTCTGGCCAGTCAAAGGATCCAATACCTCTCAAGTGGTAGTATCTCAACGGGTGGCTGGTGCCCTGGCCAACCTACTACCTATAATGTATGTATATATATATATATATATATATATATATATATATATATATATATATATATATATATATATATATATGGTAATTTTATCTAAAACAATTTGTCTAGAATGTATTTCATCTCGAACAATTTGTGTAAATTACGATTCATCTATATGCAAATTATCCAAAAAAAAACAATTTGTCTAAAATGTATTAGTTTTAGTCCTGTATACTGTATATAGACATGATGCGTGTACAGTATCTTACCAGTATCATCTTTATTCAGAAAACTTGTTACCCGTGGAAATGCATAATTACGTACTCTTTACTATCCTAATAATTATAAATGAAAGAAACATATAACCATTTTACAACAGACAAAGAAACTTGTACCTTTAAATGCACCATTATCAATAGCAATCAATTTTGAGAAAGCGATGATGAAAGCTCGCTTGAAGAAATTTCCAATTTCACTATAAAACAGCTGTTTTTTTTTTTTTTTCAATTCAGCCAGTGCGTCGTCCATGAATTAAAAGTAAAGGCTCACAACGAAAATATGGAACATATATCAATTTTGATTTACCCATGCTGATGCTACGAGCATTGGAAATAGTGCCAATTGACACACACACACACACACACACACACACACACACACCCAGCACACACACTACCATAACTAGCTTAGCAAGTAATAATAATAATAATAATAATAATAACCACATCTTCCTGCATGAAGCGTAAGAGGACGTTGATTATATTGAAGTCACTTGGATTGGAAGGCTCAACAGACAAGATGGAATCCTCAACGTCCCCCTCAGATTCCACATTATTATTATTATTATTATTATTATTATTATTATTATTATTATTATTATTATTATTATCTAAGCTACAACCCTAATTGAAAACCAAAATGCTATAAACCCAAGGGATCCAGCAGGAAAAAAAATAGCCCAGTGAGGAAAGGAGATAAGGAAATAGATAAACGATATGAGAAATAATTAACAATTAATAGAACATTTTAAAAACATTAACAACATCAAAACATATTTCATATATAAACCATAAAATGACTTATGTCCGCCTGTTCAACATAAAAACATTTGGTGTATGTATTTAAGAGTGCTTGATGATTTGCCAAAAACGAACAATTCCCTCGAAGGGTCCATGGCATCATGGATTTGAAATTGAAGTAAGCGCGCACCACCCCAGTACTTGTATATGGAGGTTTACCAAGTGTCTAAGAAAGGAGCAAAGTTTCACCGAGTCTCGGATTGAGCTGCATGTTACTGGGCAGGGTTTATACTTTTAAGGTAACTACCTTAGTTTTAGGTAATTTGCATGATTTCAAAGTATTTTTCAAAGCTAATGATATTTTTAAGGTAATTATGGTTTTGCTAGCTTCAAATTTAAGGAAATCTGAAAAGTTTTAAGATATTCTAAGTTAAAAAGCAGGAGCATCTAAGGTAATGGCTACATGCTCAAGTTTAAACCCCTGATAATGCTGGGATAGAGCAGGAACCGGAAGCAATGAGATACAGCAATACGAATAAAAGGACATCTTTTTGTTCAAACTTTTGATCCACATAATACAGATTACATCAATAGTATTGCTAAAATCCTTCCTTTTAAACTATAACAAAGGTTTTTTAACTTTTGAATTTAGGAATCCCTTTCAGAAAATACTATATCTTTACATACATTTTACCGATTATTCTATGAGTGTCTTTTTATACTCAAATTCCTATAGTAGTATTTAACTAGTTTTATTCCAAAAAGTACCGAACAACTACTTTTATTCCATATATCAAATAAATATTTATACTCAGTAGCATAGTAAAGAGTACGTAAATTTTCCTTTCCACTGAATAATTACGGTGCAGTAGTTAACCCCTTGGCCGAAGAATAATTGTTTGGTAATCTCAGTGTTGTCAGGTGTAAGAGGACAGAGGAGAATATGTAAAGAATAGGCAAGACTACTTGGTGTATGTGTAGGCAAAGGGAAAATGAACCGTAACCATAGAGAAGGATCCACTGTAGTAGTGCCTAGCCAGTCAAAGAACCGCACAACTATCTAGCGGTAGTACCTCAACGGGTGGCTGGTGCTCTGGACAACCTACAACCTATCTATATTTCATAAAGACATATATGTGTGTATACTGCATATACTTATATATCTATATATATTTAGGAGTTATACTAACCTTAAGTAAATGATTACATTACATGAATCTATGAAAAATATCGAAACTATAGCAGAACGAATAAAGAATTATGACAGATGTCATTCTCTAACCGCCCAATTACATCTACCACCCCAAGAGCTTGGACTATCTCTAGTGTGGTTCATTTCCGGCTGAATAATGCATTATTCACTCATGACACTGAAAGGTGGCTGACTCTGTTATTACACTGAGTCACAGTAACTCGCCTGTTCAGGGGAATGAAACTTTTTTCATCCATTGCCACAAGTAATTTGACTCGTTCATTACATTATCTACATAGTGGTAACCTACCACTATTATTATTATTGTTATTATTATTATTATTATTATTATTATTATTATTATTATTATTATTATTATTATTATTACTGGCTAAGCTACAACCCTAGTTGGAAAAGCAGGATGCGATAAGCCCAAGGGCTCCAACAATATAGCCCAGTAATGAAGGAACATAAGGAAATAAATAAACTACAAGAGAAGTAATGAGCAAATAAAATACAATATTTTGACAACAGTAACAACATTAAAATAGATCTTTCCTATATAAACTAAAAACAAAAAAGACAATAGCTGCAAGTTTAAACTTTTGAAATTCCACAAAGTATTCTTTCATTACGCCAATTCACAAATATACAATCGTACTGATTTACTCAACACTTGCTCGAACAATGACTCAGCTATTATAGGAAAGAATAAATTACACATTTCGTTGAGCAATACAGTGCTTATTCAAAGCACGAATTCATCTATAATACAAATCGCACATTTGCATCGGAATGGTTACTCTAAATAAGAACGTATTCCTTAACTACCATAAAAATCCTTCAGAACATTATGTGGCCCATCACAAAAGACCAACTTAATTACCCATATTCACCAACAGTATTAACTCATCTATTATAATAAATAACGATCAACCCATTCACTTCAACCATGCAATACTTACCCACAAGACTTGCCAATACATTACCCCTCTGCAAAGAGATATAACGGGTACTTCATACTTGAATTGTATCTATGAATCTGTGGTCTAGCACAGGGGCCTGGGAGGCCATTCAGCAATAATGTGAGGCAGGGGGAGATCCTGGAGTTTGCAGTATGAAAGAAAAGCTATGAGGTTGGACAGCTAGA
>NC_090727.1:189089459-189099459 GCF_036898095.1 Palaemon carinicauda
TCAACTTTCTTATTTGACAGAGGATGTGATTTGAAACTTCAAGCGGTAAAGCATAATACTCAAATGTGAAAACACTTTATTTGCTATGATGATTTGTCAATAAATATACGCGGGAACAAAAGAAATAGAAATACAAAAAATAATTCCAGGCTAATAATCATAAGCCTAACTTATAAAGTAATATTAGAGTCAACAGACTTCAAGTTAACAAACGATTGGCTGGTCTTCTAAATCACAGTCTAATGAAGTTTTGAAATTACCCATTGAAAGAATAACATTCATATAACTCCTGACTTAAATATCGTCAATACTCTCTTCTGAAGAATATTCAAAATCAGTAGTCGGTTCAATGCATATATCCTTTCAGTTATTAGGGGAAATATGTCATGAATGGCTGTACTAAGATTTGACACCGAATAAGGCTGTTTCAGAGAGAGAGAGAGAGAGAGAGAGAGAGAGAGAGAGAGAGAGAGAGAGAGAGAGAGAGAGAGAAGCCCGTGAATAATTTAGTCGCACATATGAAATGTCTGATTTAGCCTCCGATGACATAACAGTAATATATCAATTATATATCCCCATAGTCCAATTATCAGCACCATTATTATTATTATTATTATTATTATTATTATTATTATTATTATTATTATTATTATTATTATTATTATTATTATCATAATAAAGTACACTAGCAATTTTTCAGACCTTTGAAAAATAGAAAGCTTTGATATGACGTATAGATATTTCTACCTCTTGTGTAGAGATCAACGGAATTGCTTGAAAATTGAACACTGATGCCTCAAAAATAGTAATAAATGGATTTATTGTATACAAAGGTAATCAGGATTTTATAGTATGAGTGACTTGGTTACGATTTCGGCAGTAATTTTTATACAATATTATTGGGTTGCAATGTCAAAAATACGACGGCCTGAAAAATAATAAAACTATAACTCATTATTATTATTATTATTATTATTATTATTATTATTATTATTATTATTATTATTACTTGCTAAGTTACAACCCTAGTTGGAAAAGCAGGTTGCTATAAGCCCAAAGGCCCCAACAAGGAAAATGTCTCAGTGAGGAAAGGAAACAAAAAATAAATTTAAGAACAGTAACATTGAAATATATAATTCCTATATAAACTATACAAACTTAAACAAAACAAAAGGAAGAGAAATTACATAGAATAGTGTGTCCAAGTGTACCCTCTAGTAAGAGAACTCTAACCCAAGACAGTGGAAGTTGCTTACTAGGGCTAAAGAGTTTCTTCTACCCTTACCAAGAGGAAGTACCCACTGAACAATCATAGTGCAGTAGTTAACCCTTTGGGTGAAGAAGAATTGTTTTGGTAATTTCAGTGTTGTCAGGCGTATGAGGACAGAAGAGAATCTGTAAAGATTAGGCCAGACTATTCAGTGTACGTATAGGCAAAAGGAAAATGAACTGTAAACAGAGAGAAGAATCCAACGTATTACTGTCTGGTCAGTCAAAGGACCCCATAACTCTCTAGCAGTAGTATCTCAACGGGTGGCTGGTGCCCTGGCCAACCTACTACCTCCCAAAGGGTAACAGAGTGTATTGTCAAGTAAAAATTTTAAACAAAAAACAAAAAATAAAAAATTACTTTGGGACATAGATCTTTTTTATTGTTTCTATTTCTGTAATGAAATTGGATGTTAAAACATGATACCAATTATATACTGCTTCATATAAAGTGACAATAAAAATAAAACAATATGTTTAAATTCTAAACCTTGGAAGTCATCTAACATTTTAACGTTTTGCACAACGAATATTTTCTCTCGATATTTTAAATGAAGTACATCCTAATCCCTTCAATTAAAAGAAATTAATGAAAAAATGTCAAATGCATAACGTGGCAAATACGAAATGACCTACGACTTTTAGCCTCGTGATAACTTCATCAGATTTTCCGCACTTTTAAAACTTGGTCATTAATATTCAAACATTTCAAATCCAGGTATAGAAATAACGCTATTTTGCGTTTACTCACTTTTCAGAGCTAACCATTAGCGCTGTAGCATTGTGGTGACGTTTAGACAAAACTCTAAATTAAATTAAAATATTTTGGCTTCCACTTGAATGGGATTAAACTCAGAGAGCATTGTGTTCATTAAATTTAGTACGTAACAAAGTAAATTTAAGATTATTCTAGTTACTCTAGTCTGTAGGTTTTACTTCCTTCATGTATTAAAGATGATCAGAACGTTCTTCAGTTCCTCAACAGGTTGATCCATTTCATTATTTCAAAAGTGAGCTGTTGGTTAACAGAACTCACACAACTACACGCATCCAACCATCAAAATACACACACACACACACACACACACACACAAACACACACACACACACACAAACACACACACACACACACACACATATATATATATATATATATATATATATATATATATATATATATATATATATATATATATATATATATATAACAGAATGGGTTCTTAAAGATTGCAAACGAAATAGGGGAAGAAAGAGAAGCCGATGGATTGACGAGCTAAGGAAATTTGCGGGTATCGACAGACATGGAAAGACCATAACCAGACGCAAGTGAAGGGACATGTCTGAGGCTTCTATCCAGCAGTGGACTAATTACGGTATATCTACTGTGTTGGGCAGTATAACTCAGCAATCCATGTTTGTCAACTGTTATAAAAGCGGATGAGCAACTGGGTAAAGTAACAAGAACTCTGGGTGTGGAGGAAATGGCCCCTTATTCTCGATGGAGTCATTGGCAGCAGGGTGACGGATTGGGTTAAGGCCTTAGTTTGATAGGCACTGCGTATCACAAGAATTTAGTCGGGCTATGGAAAGTGGAAATGACAGAATGGCCCCCAGACCGGGGGTAGGGGTGCAGAATCTCCTGGTTTATAATACTAAAGAAAAATTAGAAACGGATAATTGGAATGGTGGAACCATGAATCAGATTGGGAAGTTACAGCATGTGGAGAATGAATTTAGGAAATATAGTTTGGATATCTTGGCCCAAAGGGTAACACGTTGAAAGGGGAAATCTTAGACCAAGGCAATGCATATATCTATTCAGGAAGAACATATGGAGATGGAAGAGAAGGGCGGTGATGATGATGACACCAAGAGAGCTAAAAAAAGTAGATTGTTACTTGCAAAGTTTAAATCAAAGCAGTGCACTATGGGTATTATAGTTTGCTATGCACCACAATTGATTCCCCTGAAAAAAGGAAAGATAATGCTTTGAATAACTACAATGTATAATCCGTGAAATCCCTTAGAGATTTACGATAATGTGATTTTTTACTTCTATGCTAAAGTTGGAAGGAAAAATCAAGGAATTAAGCATGTGATGTGTATTGATGGGTCTAGGAGAAATTGTAAATGAAAATAGAGCATTTTCATAAGATTCTGTTCAATAAACAATTTTGTCATTGGAGGTACTTTTTCTAGCACAAGGATATCCACAAATAAATATGGACTTCCCCATGTGGTAATTACAAAACCAAATAGATCATGTAGCCACTAATAAAAAGAGAAGGATGACTTTGAGAAATGTAAGAAGCTATGGAGTGTAAGATATTGGTAGTGATCAGCAGCTCGTCATTGCCGCAATGAAATTAAAACTGAAAGCACCAAACAGAAACGTAGATGGAACACCTAGGTTTGATGCAACCAAGCTTCTAAAAGAAGAGCACAGAGAACCCTTTGCATTTGAATTTAGGAATGGATTTGCAGTCTTGGAGACTTTAAGAGACGAAGAGCAGACAATTAATGAAGAATCGAGTGATACTAAAAACATATCAGTCAATTGGTATTGAAGTTTTGGGATATGCTGTTACAAGGAAAAAGTCATGGTTATTAAATGATACTTGGGATACTATAAAAAGGAGACAAAGAAAGAAATTGACTGTTGAAAGTTTTCGAGGAAGTTGTGAAAATTACAAGACAGAGCATGCTATGTATACCAGTATTGATAGTGAGGTCAAAAGAAAAGCCAGGAATGACTGGAGAGATTATAAACAGGAAAGTAGATAAGGTTAATAAAGTTATGAATTTAGGGAGTGGCAATGGTGTAAAATCACACAGAATTATTAATGAAATATCCACGGGGGCAAAGAAGAAGCATATACCCATCAAAATGAGAGATGGATCTCTTACAAGAACAGAAAAAGAAAGACAATGTTGGATGGACCACTTTAGTGAGGTCTTGAATAGGAGATACGAAGGTAATAATTTGATTGATATACCTGAAGTTGATGAAGACCTTGATGTGCCCATGAATGAATTCACTGTAGGAGTGTTGGTGAAAACGTAAAAAAAAAAAAAAAAAAATCTGAGTGACACTTACGTCAGTTGTCATGAAAATGTTTAGTATGCCTTTTCTTAAAAAGTCTAAAAAGAAAGATTGATGAAAAGCGGAAATATTGACAAGCAGGATTTAGAAATGGTAGAAATTGTACTGTCAAATTTTCATATTGTACAGCAATGTGTAAAATATAAAAAGTCACTTTTGATGGCATTTGTAGATTATAAAAAAATGTTAAAAATGGTCACAGGCTAATTTTGTGAAAAAGTTCTGCGTTATTATGGAGTTCCTCATAAATATGTAAATTTGATTAAGTTTGTACATGAGCACAGCATGTGTAAAGTTAATATTCGTGGAGTCCTACTAAATGAATTTCCAGTGAACAGCGGGGTACTCCAATGGAATATGTTGTCGCCTATGTTGCTTATTCCTCTCTTGGATTTTGTAATGCTTAGAACAGTTGTGGATGGTAGAGAAGGATTGGACTGGATTGGTAATATCACAGGATGTTGGGCTGAAGATAAAAAGAAGAAAGACAGAGAGAGATGATGAGAACGGAGTATGTAATGAAAGATGAAATATCATTGGAAGGAGAAAGGATTAATGAGGTAGAATCATTTAAATATTTAGGAACTATGATATCCAATACAGGGTTTTTAGAATTGTTGTTTAATGAAAGATAGAAAAAAAAATTAGAGAATGAGTAGGTTAATGAAAACTTGGAAATCAAATCTTCTGGAATTACATATAAAAATACAACTATATATCAATTTAGTGAGATTGGTGTTAAAGTACGGACGTGAGTCGTCTATGACCATGAAACAATATCCAAAAGAATTGTAGATTTGAGAAAAAAGCCCTTGGAAGAATAATTGAGAGTTAAATGGCAGGACAGGATTAGAAATGGAAGTATAAAAGAGATTACTCGAATGCCATATGGAGATGAGATCACGGTGAGGGGTAGATGGAGATGGTTTGGGCATGCTCTTCACACTCCCCAAGAGAGATTAGTTCACCGAAATTTTAACTGCACTCTGCAAGGCACTAGAGGAGTTGGAAGATCCAAGCATACGTGGCTGAGGACTATGAGATGATGAATGGAGAAGTATTGATTTAAAAGCTCAACATGGAGATAACTGGCGAAATTGGACGAGGCCCTTTGCGTCAATAGGCATAGGGGAGGATATATATATATATATATATATATATATATATATATATATATATATATATATATATATATATATGTATATATATATATATATATATATATATATATATATATATATATATATATATATATATATATATATATATATATATATATATATATATATATATATATATATATATATATATCTCAACTTCATGGATAATATGTTAAATGATATGTCTTGGAAGATAAAGTTTCATTGCATAACCAAATTCTAAATTTGATTTTTCGGATTACAATTACAAAGGGTAATTTTTAATGTCCTTTACCTAATAATGCCTGTAATTCCTATCTACCTATATTATACAGTATACTATTTCATGTTAACATACCATTTACGTTTAGTTATTTATGGATATCTATACTTCATCTTTTATAGATACTCAAGAAAGCCCCCGCTGATATTCAGTTTAATTCTTCTTATTCTGTGATGCAGAATTCTTCACGTCAAATCACATGATATTTCATATGAACTCTGGCCTCAAAGAGTATCTTAAAAAGTTTGAAGGCCGATCATTATTCGCAGGATTAAGGGACAGGAAAATGTCCTAGAGACTGACTATATGATAAGATCAAGGCCAGGGCACCAGCCACCCGTTGAGATATTACTGCTAGAGAGTTACAGGGTCCCTCTGACTGGCCAGACAGTACTACATTGGATCCTTCTTTCTGGTTACGGTTAATTTTCCATATGCCTACACATACAAAAAATAGTCTGGCCCATTCTTTACATATTCTCCTCTGTCCTCACACACCTGACAACAATGTGATTATGAAATAATTCTTCCTCGCCCAAGGTGTTGCACTCCAAAACCACCATTGTTCTCTAGTCTTGGGCAGTGCCATAGCCTCTGTACCATGGTCTTCCACTGTTTTGGGTTAGAGTTCTCTTGCTTGAGGGTACACTCTGGCACAATGTTCTATCTAATTTTAGTCTAGCCGAAATAATAATGACAATAGCAAATGCAAGCATTGATGAATGTAAGTTTCCTAATTCTGAAAAAATGCCTATAGTCACACCAGTTCTTAAAAATGCACTGGACTACCAGGAATTAAGCTCATATACACCTATTTCAAATCAATCCCTTGTCTCAAAAGTACTTGAACATGTAATTCTTGAACAACTAGTCAGCCACTTAGAAGTAATAGAAGCTTTGCCTGACAACCAATCTGATTACAGAAAACTATACTCTACGGAGACAGCCATCTGCTCTGTTGTAAATGATATGCTAGAAATGATGGACGAAAATAAAATAATGTGGTATCTTAACACTACTCGATCTCAGTGCTGCTTTTGATACTAAATGATCTATGTTCCATGGGCGTTGAAGATTAAGCCTTCGAATACCTAAAAGACTCTTAATTAGCAGAAATTACTGTGTACAAATTGGAAACTCTTATTCATCATATGAACTCTTAAACAGAGGGGTACCCCAGGGAAGTATACTTGGCCCAATCTTATTCTGCATCTATGCTATTGGTCTATCGAAAATTCTACAAAGGCATGGCCTGAAGTTTAAACTATTTTCAGATGACACACAATTCTACTTCTCCATAAATGATATACATGACATTACTGAAACTCTAAACCGAATCCTTGATAGTGTTAGAGAATGGATGACATTTAAACAACTAAAACTAAATTAGAACAAACTGAATTCATGGTGGTGGGCAAGAGAAACAGCGTGAGAAACTTAAGCGATATTCAAATGAACATAAATAATGACTAGGTGCCGATATCTAGTAAAGTTCGAGAACTAGGTGTATTTCTTGACTATAACCTGTCTCTAAATGCCCAAATAAATAATGTAATAAAAACTTCTGGCTATCATCTAAGAAATATTACGTTTATAAAAAAGTACCTGGACGAAAATTCTGTGAAAAAATTTGTGATAAACTGTTATTACCAAGATTGTCTACTGCAACTCTATCCATTACAATTTACCAAAGGTGCAACTTAAGGAATTACAAAACATAATAAACAGAGGACCAAGACTGATAATAGGTGTCCCACCTAGAGAAAAGATCACCCCTATACTATCGATTTACACTGGCTGCCGATTAATGCGAGAATTGAATTTAAAATATGTACAATAACCCACCAAGTTATCAGAACCGGGCGTCCAAAATACTTAAGAGAATTGCTACATAATGCGCAGTCAACAAATCGTGTCGACACGAGAATAGTTACAGATAGCTTCAAACTATTGGAGCCTAGATATATGTCTACTGTAGGCTCCAGAGCCTTTAAATATGCGGCCCCGAGACTATAAAATAAGCTCCCGCGAAACATTCAAATGATTGAAGACATTAAGGCTTTCAAGAAGAAACCGAAGACTTATTTCATGAGTCTTTTGACAGTGACGATTTAACAGTAAATGAACAATACGTGATATGAAACGTTAAATACTCTGAACGAACAAGGTAAAACGACAGTGGAGGTCCTGTAGAGAGTGGGGTTCCCCTGCTGTATGGGACCGGAAAAGCAGCCATCAGAGTAAAGTAAAGTAAGTATTTCTCTTCCTCTTGCTTTGTTAAAGTTTTCATACTTTATTTAGGAGAAATTTATTTTAATGCTGTTACTGTATTCAAGATATTTTATTGTTCATGCTTCCTTTCCTTTCAAGGTCATTTTCCCTTTTTGAGCCCCTGGGCTTCTAGCATTCTTCTTTTTCAACTAGGGTTGTAGTTTAGAAAGTAATAATAACAATGATAATAATAAACTGATCATGCATACATAAGATCAGGGCTCAAGCTCACTCTCCACGCAAGTTATGACCAGAGAGAGAGAGAGAGAGAGAGAGAGAGAGAGAGAGAGAGAGAGAGAGAGCAAGGCAATGGCTGATGATAAGTGAATAGGTGGACCACTAGGCTGCCCCAGAACCTGTGAACACTTTCCGAGCTTAAAGTTCAAACTTCTGACCCATGAATTTTAAGCAAGAGTTACTATTCTTAATTGATGATTAAGAAATTTCGCTAATATTTCTAATTGTATGATTTCCATACTTACGTATCATTATCTAATACCATTTATGAATTTTCCTCCTCAAATGACGCTTCAAATCTCACTTTTATGGTGGTACTTGGGTCCTCTGTTCCCAATTAATGTCACTTCTTGAGGGGCACTTTAATACTTCGATTGAGGATTCCAATATTATTTTGAGAGTGACGTCGATTTCTAAAACACATCAGAAAAATATGCAAACTCGCGAAATCCCAATAAGCCAATAAACCATACAGGCGTTTGACTTTATCGAATCGGTGTCCAATTATTTCTGACTTTTCAGGTGGAAAATCGGAGGGGAGACGTCCAGATGGGAGTTTTATAATTCTAAGGTGACGGAGAGAAATATACCTCTGTTTATAGCCATTCGCCTTCTCCCGCCATCTACCAATGTTTTATTGGTCAAGGAAAAGTCGTTCTTGACTTGCTGTTCTTGTGTACATAAAAACATATCTACAGACGTACAGTACTTAAAGCAATTCACACACAGACACTAACTATCTATCTATCTATCTATCTATCTATGTATATATATATATATATATATATATATATATATATATATATATATATATATATATATATATATATATATATATATATATATATATATATATATATATATTATTTTTATTATTATCTCCTCCTACGCCTACTGACGCAAAGGGCTTCAGTTAGATTTCACCAGTCATCTATGTCTTGAGTATTTGAATTAATACTTCTCAAATCGTCCTCTTCTACTTCACGCTTCATAGTCCTCAGCCATGTAGGTCTGGGTCTTCCAACTCTTCTAGTGCCTTGTGGAGCCCAGTTGAAAGTTTGGTGAACTAATCTCCCTTGGGGAGTGCGAAGAGCATGAGCAAACCATCTCCATCTTCCCCTCAACATGATTTCATCCACATATGGGACTCGAGTAATCTCTTATAATTTCATTTCAAATCCTGTCTTGCCATTTAGCTCTCAATATTCTTATGACGGCTTTGTTCTCATATCTACAAAATCTGTTCGATATTGTTTCATTGTCATAACACGACTCATGTCTGTAACACCGATCTTACTACACTGATATATAGCCTGAGTTTTATATGCAGTTTCAGGCGATTTGACCTAGCCATTATCTGTTTCCCTTTTACAATCTTTCATTAAACTCCAATTCTAGAGACCCTGTATTAGAGATTATAGTTCCCAAATATTTAAATGATTCTACCTCATTAATCCTTTCTCCCTCCAATGATATTTCATCTTCCATTGCATACTACCTCTGTCTTCTATTTATCTTGAGCCCAGTCTCCTGAGATATTTCATGCATTCTGGTAAGCAAGCAATGCAAATCTTAAGGTGTTCTACTAATAAGGACAGCGTCATCAGCATACACTAGGTCAGCTAATTTCCTATACCCAATCGAGTCCAATCCTTCTTTACCATCTCCAACTGTTCTATGCATTACAAAATCCATGAG
>NC_090727.1:189104459-189114459 GCF_036898095.1 Palaemon carinicauda
TCCCAAGTATCACTCGACACCCATGGTTTTCTCCTAGTAACTGTTTGTCCCAAGACTTCACTACCAACTGACTGATTTATGTTCTCAATATCACACCATTCTTCATTAATTGTCTGTTCTTCGTCTCTTAATTTCTCTAAGATTGCAAATCGATTCCTACATTAAATTACAAACTTTTCTAGGTGCTCTTCCTCTAGAAGCTTATTTATAACCAATATATATATATATATATATATATATATATATATATATATATATATATATATATATATATACATATATATATATATATATATATATATATTTATATATATATATATATATATATATATATATATATATATATATATATATATATACAAATATATACATACATATATATGCATATATATATATATATATATATATATATATATATATATATATATGCATATCTATCTATCTATCTATCTATCTATCTATCTATCTATATATATATATATATATATATATATATATATACACATACATATATATACATATATATATGCATATCTATCTATTTATCTATCTATCTATATCTGTATAAATATATATATATATATATATATATATATATATATATATATATATATATATATATATATATATATATACATATATATATACACACATATTTATGTGTGTGTATATATATATATATATATATATATATATATATATATACATATATATATATGTATATATATATATATATATATATATATATATATATATATATATATATCAATGCTCTGATAATTCCAAAATAAAGTTTCAACTTTAACAATTTTCGTGTCTTTGTAATTCATGGGTTACATCCTCACTATTTTGTAGAGAAACACAAGAATATCCCTTTTCTCATTCAATTTGTCAATACAATCCAACAAATTTATATGTTTCCAAAATGAAGGAAACATTTTATACCGTCCATTTAGAGAAAAAGGATTTGATGGATTCCACGCTCTGTCTACCATGTCATAATTTTATGTAAAGGTCATCACTCTTGTGAAATGAAGCTAAATATAAAGGTGGTATTTAACGTAACTGCTTTCTTGAAAAATTTGAAATGGCCTTTGCATTAATTATAATGCAGTATATATATATATATATATATATATATATATATATATATATATATATATATATATATATATATATATATATATATATATATATATATATATATATATATTTGGTCTCAAGCCATGTCGTCCTGATGGAAGTTCCTAAGGTAGCTTCTAAAGGATATATTATATACTACAGTTATATTCCCAGAGAATTACCCTTCGGGTCCCCGAATTCTAACTCCTGGAGCGAATATCCTTAAATTTTCTCAAGGATATCGCGTATATCAGAGGACGTATTATTGACACGTCACATAGCAATCTTCGCCCTGAACAGCATTAACGCTTCGAGGGGGGACGTGGCAAAAGAATAGAAGGGGGCCGTAACAAGGTTACCCCCGTTCCCGTACTACTATTGACAACCACCCCAGCGCCATTCCTAGGATGGCGGACATTCCTAATTTTGTAGCAATTTCGCTTAGTGGTGTTCCCTGTTGATCTAACTTTTCAATCGATTTTCAAGGATTTATTATGTATTCTCCGACTTCTTTCGCCTTCGGAAAGTTGAGTATTGGGTCTTTACAATAAATAGTTTTTTATCTTCCTTTTCACAGTGAAATTTGAGTGATTTATTGTGTTTAGAGCTAGCCTGTACCGGAGGCGCTATGAGCGCTGTCGTTCGTTGGGCATGTTATTTAGTTAGTAGAACGACCTCCCGGTTTTTAAATAACTTCATATATCATTAATTAATTATTTTATTATGTTAGCTATTTAGGCTATATATTCTTGTAAAGATATTTACAATGTGCATATTTTTCCTTTCCATGTCGATCGTATAGTTAGAGTCTCGGTGAGTGAGGTAACCGAGATCTTGTTTAGCCTAGGTTTCTAACCTAGGCGTGTTATTATACGTTAGACACTCCCCGGTTACCCTTGTGTACGGTGATTTCAATTAGGCAGAGATAGATATCTCTTTTAATTGGATGAACTTTACCCCTCTCAAAAATTGTGTTTAAGGGTAATCCCTCTTCCCTCTGAGTGTAGCCTCAGGCTACATCCTAAGCGGGTCGGCCTCGAATTTTTAATTCAAGCATGACTTTCCTACGTTTTTTTCTGGCCTTCCTCCGTAACCGCAGATGCAGGTTTTTGGGGTTTCTGCCAGAATCTCAGATTTTTAGTCTGTGGTCAGTAGCTACCTGGCAAGTTGAATAGAATTCTTTTGCTACGTTAGGCTACCGACATAGGAGGCTAGACCTCCCTAGGCCACTCCTGAAGGGTCTGTACGATATGACCCTTCTTCCTGTGACCTAGCAGACTAGTCCTGTGTTAGTGGACCTTAGGATGAGGTATAGATTCTTCTTATGCTTAGGGGACACTGGCACTCAAATCCCGTTTCCTTTCCTTCCGAGGTGGTGGCGAGGGTGCTACCAACCTCTTATTTGTATTAATCTATCCCTAGGCTAAGGAATAGAATTCTTTAGCCGCCTGGGATAGTTCTAGTACAGGAACGGAGTTGTTAGGTGGGGCAGGACAGGCTAAGGCCGGCTCCTGTTGTACCTTTCACAGGACCCTCTTTCCCATCCCTTCTATCCCTTTATGTTGGCGATCCCGGCAACCTTACTGTTACCGGTGGGTTGCCAGGATCAACCAGACTCTCCCTCTTTCAGTTGATAGCTGCCGGCTGGCAGTCTTAACATCTGTCGGCCGGCAGTAATGACAGCTGTGAGCTGCCGGCCACTTTGGTTGCCGGCCGGCAGTAAAGACTACTGCCGGCCGGCAATCATGGCTGCTGCCGGCCGGCAGTCATGGTGACTGCTGGCAGGCAACTAGGGCAGCTGCTGGCCGGCAGCTGCTGGCCATGTTGGCTGTAAGTGGGAAGTTCCTTCTGTTTTTAAAGGTTCTTCAGTTCTTTCTTGAACTGCTAGCAACAGTGGCTACTGCTGGGGTGCTGCCTACCAGGCCGGCACAGAATGGTGCCTGCTCAACCGGCAGCACGCCGACTGTAATAGTACTGCCGTGCCGGCCGGCACTGCCAGCTGGCATTACTGGCCAGCGGTGCCGGCCGGCAAGGTTTAGACAGATCCTTGCCGGCGACAGTACTGTAGCTGGATGGAAGCTTGAATTTTATATTCTCCCCTTCCATTTGAACCTTCTTTCTGGAGAAGGTAGTAATAGTAGACTTTTACATCCCTTTTACTGTATATATATATATATATATATATATATATATATATATATATATATATATATATATATATATATATATATATATATATATATATATATATATATACAGTATTAGGTAGCCTGTTCTCCATGCTATCTCTTTTTCTTTTAGCTAGCAGGTTAGATGTGCTAGCATTAGCTAGCTATGCTGACGACATGCTGGCAGTACTACAGTATATGTTTATATAGGTAGTTAGTATTTTACGGTATAGGATATACTGTAAATAGAAAGCTTCTGTATATTTTATGCTAGTAGTGCTTTTCCAATATATTTGAAAATCCTACCCAAGTATTTGTGGAACCCAATCTCATATTGAAAGAATTTAATTCTTCAATATTCTGATTAGTAATCAGCCTTTAGATTACCCTGCAATATTAAAATTTTAAGGACTGGAGATTACACTCCTAACCCTTAAAGGGCGGAGCCCTTATCCTCGAGTCTCCATGATTAGGAAACTCTATGTTTTAATTTTGTAAGGGGGGTCACAGCAAATAAGTTGTGTGGGATATATACAAATATATGTTTTTCCTTTCCATACTATATATAATTATACAGTAGCCAGTATATTGCAATATAATGCATACTGCAAATAGAAAACTACAGTATACAGTAACTATTTCTAGCATATCTTGGGTATCCTCATGTGAGCTTATGCTGCAGCCACTCTTACATTGAAGTAATAGTGTTTCTTCGTTAAGCTGACTGAGAAATCAGTCTTCCATACCCCACAGTATTTAGTATGAAAGGGACAGTGAAGTATACACTTCCCTGTCCCTAGGGGGTTAAAAAAAAACCCTTTTTCAGTTGGAATTCCTTTGAAAAGGAAATTCCTATCACTTAATACTGAGGGGCGGTACCAGCATTTGCTTGCAAGGGATACACAAGTATGTGTCTCCTACTATCCCTTTATAGCTTGATATCCTAAGCTATTCTGTTAAGATATGACTTTTGATTTATTGGTTATCAGTGAGATAATCAATCGTATACTCATTTTGTTTTCCTCTCTTTACAGGAGGAACGCCAGATGTCATGTGTTGCAGTCTTCTGCAAAACTAAGAGTAAGTGTTTTTACGGACATAATGCATTCTGGTTTCATGCCCCCTGCAATATTATTTCCGAACACCTGCAGTATTGGAACCTGCAAGCCTGCAAAGTATGTCGGGCCCTATTGTCCGAAGGTTTCAAGAATCCCAAGTCGGTGGAGACTAGGGATGCAGCTCGTTTCAAACTACGCAACTGGGTGAGAGGCTTTCAGAAAATCTCTCCGGGACCTTACCTGCCTAATGACAAGATGCGTAGGTTACTATTTCCAACAGCGAGTAAGGAAATAGTGGTATCCCAGACCCGAGGTACATTTCCCGATGGCCAGATAACCTTCGGGAAGGAGGGCAAAAAGCGCCCACGGGAAGAAGGGGAGAATGTTGGGTTGGAGTTGTCTCCATCCCAACTGGCTCAAGAGCCAACGACATCGATATCTCCGCCTTCTATCCCTCTTTTAGATAGAATGAACCAATTATGGGCCCAAGTAAGAATCTAGTAGAAAATTTGTGCAAACAGAGCACAAAGCAGGAAACGAAAAGCAAGGTAGAGCTTGGTAAAGCTCCACTTGTCGCTCCTAAAGGGTCGTACAAAAGACTCGTAGATCAAGACCTTCTGACATGTTCCACAACCAATCCCTGGAGGTTTGCGGAGCTAATGCCGATTTTAAACGGCAAACTCTACATCTCAGAGAAGATGGGTGCTGTTCCTTTGGACAAAATCCAGTTCTGGCCAAGCTTTGAAGCTTTCCCGAACTGTTTCGTTAGACTGAAGGATGAACCAACATCAGAAAAAGGAACGGGATCAAAGGAGGTTATGATTCTCGACAGTGATAAAGCACAGGCTATCCTATCAAGCTGCATAGAAAAGGCGGGTTACTCGGTGTCGAAGGTATCCATACCGGGTAACAAGCACTCTTCCTTCCTTGCTCCTGCTTCAATTTCATTCCCCTTTACGGAGAAGGCTTTCAGTTATGTCACTGAGGCAAATTTTGACAGGTAAACCGTGTCCTACACTCAAAGAGTGCGAGCCTCTGTCACTAGCATTTCCCAGACAGGAAAAGAACTGGAAGGAGGCCCATTTCACTTTTTCAGTAGGAAGACTTGAGGCGGATATCGCCAGTCGACAATTTAAGGAAAATCTTCCAAAATTATCTGAGTTTCTCTTACAGGGCGAACAATAAACAAAGGAGAGACTTGCAGCCTCCTTATCTCTACAGAACTACATAGAGTTCTGTTCGGCTCATCAAGATACCCCAGATATGCTTAAGGTTTTAGCCAAAAGTCATATGGCTACCTTGGTAAAAGACCTTTATGCCTTTACAAAGGCTAGATGATCATGTAGGGAGTTTGTGTTAGCTAACGCAACAGCGAAACACGATACAAGAAAGCTAATATCTTCCAACATATGGGGTAAAGACCTCTTTCCTGATAAGGTAGTCAAGGAAGCGTTTAAGAACGCCTCTACGGAGAAAGTAGGACTTCTCCAAAAGTGGGGCATCCTTTCAAAAAGAGAATCTTCTAAGGTTGTGGGTCCCCAACCTAAAAGGAAGATGGAGAGGTCTAGACATCCATTTCGAGCGGTTCAACAACGATCCACAGTTGTACTGACCGAGACATCACAGACAGATGGTCGAAAAAAGATTCCTACTGATCAGTCGAAGCATAGGAATGCTTCTAGTAGGAGGGAGATTCCATTAGGATCGCTGGACCTTCGATCCTTCGGTCCATGGCCTAATCAAGATGGGACTAACTTGACAGGTGGAGATATCTCTACCACCATTTCCTCTACTCCTCCGATTATCCAAAACTCTCCTGGAGGAGTTTACCTGAGAGCTCTAGAGCATACAGGTGGTAAGGAAACTTTAGTCCACCGAATTCCAGGTAAGGCCGTTGTGTGTTTACGAGAAGGACTCAAGAAAATTCAGAGTCATTCAGGACTTATCGCCACTCAACAAGTCCAAATGAAACAACGAGTCCAGGAGGTTTATCCTCCTGAACATAAGGACCCCGCTGCAGAAAAGGGTGCCTATAGTCTTACCAGACCTGAAAGTCGTCTATCGGCAGCTTCCAGTCAATCACCCTTTCCCCTCCTATCTAAGATTCAGGTTACACAAGGTAATGCACTTCCTAGGGAAGATACTCGTCAGACTAGAGAGTCTTAGCTGCCTTCATGAAATTGGCAGACACAGTCATGCAATATTTAAGCCTAAGAAAGGTTCAGGCAACATTGTTCCTGGACAAGAGGCTGGGGTGGGCAGCACCCAAGGTGGCTAGTCTATGAACATCCGAAGAAATGATCCGGTCCCCGGAACATCGTGGATGAAAGATAAATTTCAGATTCCCAAAACAAGAACTGGGAGGAACCCTGTTCTCTCTCAAGTTCGCAATAAAGGTAGGCCCTGTGCTAAGAGCACGGCGGCAAGATGTGCTGGGAACCTGGAAAAAACAAGCATCAAACGCTCGAAGAGGCCTAAAAAGACCGATAGCGGGCTTCCCTAACAAAGGTCAAAGCCCGAAAATCCCAAGACCATGTTGGTCCAGTCATGAGTAGGGAAACTCTCTCCAAGCATATCAGATTGTCTACAGCTGATCTGGGACTCCGAAGCGATAACGAGACACTGCAATCGACGATGCTAGGAAACGTCTCATACAGTTTAAGTGTAGTTAGCCATCCCTTACTTAAAGGGATGGCACCTGTCAGCAGTTCACATACAACCAATCCGCAATGTGATAGTGGATGCTCTACTCAGGCTCAGGCCGATAGAGTTAGAACGGTCCACGGACGCAGATGGGAACAAGTCCCCAAACTGCAATCCGACCTCTTCATTACGAGCGCTGTCAAGGAACTACCTTGATATGTAGCCCCATACGAGGATCCTCTAATTTAAATGATAAACATCTTGTCTCTGAAATGGAAGGGATAGACTTAAGATATCCAGTTCATCCCGTCCAATTACCTGCTGAGAGTCCTCAACATGCTGAGATCCTTCCAGGCTGGACAACTCCAGAAGGTTCAGAGATTAGTTGCCTTCAATTTATTATACAGAACCCAAACCCTTCATTGCATGATTTTCTTGCCCTAGCGGTTAAGAAAAGATTTGGGATCTCAAAAGGCAATATAGAATTCTTAAAGGAATACAAGTCTAAGTCAACTAGAAGACAATATGAGTCATCATGGAAAAAGTGGGTTGCTTTCATGAAAACAAAAGGACCGAGAGAGATTTCAACGAACTTCTGCATGTCCTTCTTTATCCATCTTCATAACCAGGGTTTGGCAGCCAACACGATAACTACGTGCAAGTCAGCCTTGACTAGACCTCTTCTATATGCCTTTCAAGTAGACTTGGTGAACGAGATCTTTAATAAGATCCCGAAGGCATGTGCGAGGCTTGGGCCTGCTGCACCTCCAAAGCCCATCTCTTGGTCTTTGGACAAGGTCTTACATTATGCCTCATCCTTGAACAATGAAGATTGTTCGCTTAAGGATCTAACCCAAAAGATTATTTTTCTGTTTGCTATAGCCTCAGGGGCTAGAGTTAGTGAAATAGTGGCCCTCTCTAGGGATGAGGGCTACATTCAGTTCTCAGAAACAGGAGAACTGAATCTCTTCCCTGATCCATCCTTTCTCGCTAAGAATGAGCTACCCACCAAAAGGTGGGGTCCCTGGAGAATCTGCCCTCTGAAGGAAGATGTCTCTCTATGTCCGGTATAGTGTCTAAAGGTCTATCTTCGTAGAACTTCAGACTTCAGGGGAGGACAGCTCTTTAAAGGAGAAACCTCTGGATCAAATTTATCCCTAAAACAACTGAGGGCGAAGCTCACCTACTTTATTAGTAGAGCGGATCCTGACAGTACTCCCGCAGGTCATGATCCGAGGAAGATTGCTTAATCACTGAACTTCTTTCAGTATATGGACTTTGAGCGTCTTCGTTAATACACTGGATGGAAATCATCCAGAGTGTTTTACAAACCATGGTGACACTAGCTCTGTTGAAAATCCCAGGTGTGGAATTATATAGATGGCACTAGTGCCGGTGTACGTAGTACACAGTGCCGATAAAAGTAACCAGTACAGGTATTTTGAAATGAATTTGTCTTTAATTCTCTTCAATCTGAGAGTGGCACTCATCATTTCTTGCTTTCCATGAAAGAAAGATAATCTCTGTACAGGTTACATGTATAGTTCCGTTATCATGCTACATTCGTTTTACTTAATAGTAAACGTCTATTAGAATGTAATTGCGTCCTAACTCGCCCGACAATTGCATGTTTATAGTCCAGAGTATGTACTTTTATATATTTGTATGCTCACAAACAATGGAATTAAGAATCATTGTTAAGTATTTGGTAATTTTCACAAACTACGAGACGGTTTGTTCATTGTCCATACAATGTATGCTTACCTTGAGACCCCCCTTTCTACCGTCTAGAATGACTCTTCCCTGTAGGGGGCAGGAAGCACCAACATCGGAGATGATTAGTGATAATGACGGATAACGGTAACGTCATTTGTCTTGATTGATCCAAAGGATCATAGAAAGGTTGTCCCAAGGTTAAGGCACTGATGAAAATCCACAGATACATTAATGCTCTGGTATACTTCCATCAGGACGACATGGCTTGAGCCCAAAAAACGGATTTTGAGCGAAGCGAAAAATTTATTTTTGGGTGAGATTGCCATGTCGTCCTGATGGACCCACCTTTCTTTATTAAAAGAAAAGATCTTCACAGTTCCCTCCCTGACCTACTGTATCTGTAGCTCCACGCTCAATGTTACAAGGAATGTCCGCCATCCTGGGAATGGCGCTGGGGTGGTTGTCAATAGTAGTACGGGAACGGGGGTAACCTTGTTCCGGCCCCCTTCTATTCTTTTACCAAGTCCCCCCTCGAAGCGTTAATACTGTTCGGGGCGAAGATTGCTATGTGACGTGTCAAGAATACGTCCTCTGATATACGCGATATCCTTGAGAAAATTTAAGGATATTCGCTCCAGGAGTTAGAATTCTGGGACCCTAAGGGTAATTCTCTGGGAATATCACTGTAGTATATAATATATCCTTTAGAAGCTACCTTAGGAACTTCCATAAGGACGACATGGCGATCTCACCCAAAAATATATTTTTCGCTTCGCTCAAAATCCGTTATATATATATATATATATATATATATATATATATATATATATATATATATATATATATATATATATATATATGTATATATATATATATATATATATATATATATATATATATATATACATATATATATATATATATATATATATATATATATATATATATATATATAAATATATATATATATATATATATATATATATATATATATATATATATATATATATATATATATATATATATATATATACATATATATATATATATATATATATATATATATATATATATATATATATATATATATATATATATATATATATATATATATGCATATATATATACATATATATATATATATATATATATATATATATATATATATATACATATATATATATATATATATATATATATATATATATATATATATATATATATATATATTCATATATATATATATATATATATATATATATATATATATATATATATATGCATATATATATA
>NC_090727.1:189119459-189121959 GCF_036898095.1 Palaemon carinicauda
GGTAAAGTTTTGTAATAAATATTCTTTCTTTTATTACATAAAGATTAATAACAAGAGCCGTTGTCAGATTATCCTTACGAATTATTGAATGAATTTCATATCTTGATCATGTAAAAGAAATAGTGACTGTAATTACATCTACAATGAAAAAATTGGCTAAATTGCTCTTGAATTGGACTGTGTTCATTTACAAAGTGAAATAAGACACAATCAGTACATTTTTATTGCATGATATAGCAATTGCTTAATTGGTTGGGATGTTTGTTCAATGGGTTTTTGAATGGGAAGAAGCGCACTTTGTATATACATTCTGTTGTTACAGAATTGAAACGTGTGATTTCTCATTTTTCTCCAGTTATTCTCTTGATAGAATAAGTATTGATCCATCCCATGCAATTATCTCCTGGATCCTATTTACCAATTAGTTGCAAATAGCCTCCTAATAACTTCCAATGGCAACAAGATTCTTTGTTGATTCAAGGCCTTGTCTTCTCAGGTCCCTAACAAGAAACAAATGAAGGCCAGTAAGAGTAAACGAAGGGAAATACAATGCAGACAAGCGAACTCAGGAATTCAACACTTCAGTATTTTACCTAATGCATCGGGTACACATAATTGATGCCCAGGTAAAGGTGAGAGAGTTTTCAGAATATTCTTTGAATCCTGACTTGTTTTAAGTTTTGCGGTCTCTTTTCAGATTTGCGAATACTGTAGGAATTTCTATTAGATAATTTTTTCACATAATCTCTCAAATAGTTAGAAGTGAAGTACAATTTTGCTTCTAAATCCTACTAATTTTTTTTCTCCTTATGGAATATCCTTTCAATTCCACTGTCCAATATTCCAACAAAACTTTCAAATTTGAGAATCTAATTTTGTCCTTCAGATTTAAAAAAATAATTTAATAATCAATTGTTGATTATTCTCACGAAATATTTAGAAAAAAAAATGATGTAGTTAGTTCATGTAACGGGTATTTTAATTATTTATTTATTGGAAATTCTGAAAATTTACATTAACATTATAGATTAATCAAGTCCAGATAATTTATACATGATCAAGTATTGGAGCTTTCCCGTTTGTATTCCCTTCATCAAGAAACACTGTAAATAAGCTTATATTTATGTTTATTTCAAGAGAACAAGATCATAATTAGACAATTTATAATGCTATATATAAAAGTAATAAAGAACAAAAGAACTAATACTGACCTTTGCTCATTTGAAGTACAGCCATCATCCATGTTAGCACAACAGTGTTTTTACGGAAGAACATCACTGCAATGAAACATTAAAAAACACATGTTAGTATTAGGGTTATGAAGGAAGCTTACATATATGTAGATTTAGAGAGAGAGAGAGAGAGAGAGAGAGAGAGAGAGAGAGAGAGAGAGAGAGAGAGAGAGAGAGAGAGAGAGAGAGAGAATGTGTAGCCACAATGGTAGTAACATCTCAAGAAATGTTAAGGCCTGGAAGTATATATCTTGTACCCAAATGTCTAAAGAAAAAAGTGTATATATATATATATATATATATATATATATATATATATATATATGTATATATATATATATATATATATATATATATATATATATATATATATATATATATATATATATACAGTATATATATATACACAAATGGAAATGCAATTAATGGCAAGAGCATATACGCTGATCTACGAATGTAAACATTTACTTTTTATTTTTATAACTTACCATATTTTATTCTCTTCTTGAAGTTAGGTCTCACGTTAGATACAATTCCTCATACATGGATCTTAACATTCCGTCCATTCACTTTGAGGGGCTCGGCCGGCTAATGCTGTTTTTTTAGGGACAGGACTTTGACATTCTACACGTAATAAGGTGACTTAGGACATCTCCAAACTGCATATAATTTTTTACTCTGACCTTCAGTTTTGCGACGCCAGGCCAATTTATCTTGAAAATTAGTGTTTTTCAAATTCTATATCCTCCTTTGATACTTAATATTAAGACCTGGGATTAATACACTATATAGACGTGATATATTGCTCAAATAAAATTTTTTTTTTTTTTAAAGTAATTTTTTTGCTAGATATGAATTTTTTCATTATGGTAAAAAAATAAACCTCATATTTCAGGGGAAAAAAAGTAAGAAAAATATATGAAAAAAATTGGAAAAGAGGGCTCTATTTTCTTGTTTTATAATGTCTTACTAAGTTATATACTAAATTCAAATGCTATATCTTTAAAACTAATGGAGAACATAGAATTTGAAGGTCAATGAGCCTAGTTTTGAGATGCTGGCATTCAAAGGTTTTCTTTGTATTTTTACAAAGACAATATTGATAAATCATAATTATTATTAATTTTATGTTCCTTTGTCAGATCCGTTTGTCTCAACTTTATTTCACTCTTATATTGTACAAAGGTTAACTGAGTTGATCATTATTGTGATCCCTGGCACTAGCAGAATCCCTCTTGGGGTCATTATGTTAAAAAACTCTAGTTTTG
>NC_090727.1:189126959-189134459 GCF_036898095.1 Palaemon carinicauda
TGTTTCACATCAATCCCAGAAATTTTCATTTGGATATGTTAATTATTCTAGGAACAATTAACTCCACCAACAAAAATTACCATTCAACCCATACCGAAATAAACCTGTGCTGTGGCTTTTCTATGACAGATATCGACATGAAAACCGGTATGGACAAAGTAAATATCCATCCTATAAATCCCTGAACATTTCATTTATATATGTAAAGTATTCTACGAGTAATTCAAGGCGCCGCCGAAAATTGGCCTCACGCGGATATCGAAAAATGGGTACTGTGAATTGTCTATGTTAAGTATCAATACGAAAATTGGTATGATATATCCAACATAATACCCATCAAACCCTGTGAAAATGATTTGGATATTTGTAAAACTCTAAGAGAAGTTTGCTCCTCCTCACTGATTTTTTAGCTAAAATCGTCAATTACGGACAAAAGTGATGGCCAAGGCATGCTTATAGCAGGTGTGAACATGAAAATAGGCAGAAACAAAGCTTATATAATCTTAAATAATCCCTTAAAATTTCATTTGAATATATTTTATTGTATAAGAGTTATTGACACCCACCCCGCCGAAACTATGAGGTCCACCCGCCCCCCTGTCGATAATAATAAAAGGCAATGGCACTTCGTTCGCGACACTTACAAGCTAAGCTACAAGCCCACTTGGGAAAGCAGGCATATAAGCCCAAGGGTTCCAACAGGGAAAAATTGCTCAATGAGGAAATGAAATAAGGAAATAAACTACAAGAGAAATAATGAAGAATTGAAATAAAATATCTTAAAAAACATTAAAATAGATCTATCATATATAAACTAAAAACTAAAAAAAATACAAGAGAAAGATGAATAAGATAGAATGATGTGCCTGATTGTACCCTCGAGCAAGAGAACTCTACTCCAAGACGGTAGAAGACCATGATACAGAGCCTATAGCACTACCCAAGACTAGAGAACAATGGTTTGATTCTGGAGTGTCCCTCTCCTAGAAGAGCTCCTTCCAATAGCTTGAGAGTCTCTTCTACCATTACCATGAGAAAGTAGCCATTTAACAAGTTCAGTGCAGTAGTTAACCCTTTGAGCGAAGAAGAATTGTTTGGTTATCTTGATGTTATTAGGTGTACGATGACAGAGGAGAATACGGAAAGAATAGGCCAGACTATTCGATGTATGAGTAGGCAAAAGAAAAATGAGCCATTCCCAGAGAGAGGGATACAATATAGTACTGTAAGGCCAGAAAAAAGACCCAACAACTCTCTAGTTCTAGTATACAGAACCTTCTCGCCGTTCTCTCGTCTTCGTTTCTCTTCTAGTGAATGATATATTTGCAACTAGCCTCTCTGGTTCTTTTTAAGCGCATCTGATTCTTTTACATTTAATACAAAGATTTACTCCCGTTTGCTTACCACGCTGGGTAAGGTGCTCATTGATAGTAAATTATGCTTGGCTCGTTCTCCAGAGTGAATTCATCTCATTTTGTGTTTGGGGTTTTAAAAAATCCTGCAGAAACTAATCAGCATAATTCATAAACTATAATCAATGGTTCTTTAAGCATAATTCATTAACTATAATTAATGGTTCTTTACGTTTTATACAAATAATGATATCTTTGTTGGCTAGCCAAAAATTATGGTTTTTTAATAAATTCGAACCAATGTAACAGGAGCGTATCATAGAAATTGATATTTTCACGTTAGCATGTGATCTGACATCAACAAAACGTTTCAAAGAAATTGATATTTTTAAGTACGCATGTGATTTGATATCAACAAAAACACGTGCCATAATTGATCAGGGAATTTGTTATTTAAAGAGCTTTTGTTAATTCAAAACAATACTTGACAAACAATAAAATTACATTGCAATAAAGAATACGTATTGTTCCTTTTACCTATATTCAAATGCAGCTATACACTCTAAATGCCGAATACGATAGAGGGTTCAAAACAAGCTGAGTATTTATCGTTCAATAGCACAACACTTACTACATGAAAGTTGAACTTGGTCAGAAGTTCTACAGTTGCATGTCGTGTTAACCTCGTCAAATCAATAATATGAACACATGAGCAAAGTCTATGTTTTGGTAACATAAACAGACATTTTAAGAGACTCTCTCACGATTTAAGCGTACAGGAAACCACTTAGGGATTCATGTGTCTCAATTCCTTCCTTGCTGCATTATACGTTAAGGGTCGTATAAATCAAATATAATTTCTAACTTTTTTTTATTTACACTGAATTTATATCATATCTTTAGGATACAAAAATAACTTGAAGCAATCAGGTATTACGCGGTAGTTTTAATTCCATACTTTTCTGCAGTTGTTAATACATACAAAACAGGGAATGATGCTTTTAGCATAATATTTGAAAAACCTTATAACAAATTTGTATGAATCTAGGAAGTCAACAGTTGAAAATGTCTGAAATTAAATACCATTCAAGAATCGATATCATTTGAAGATTCAGACAGAGATATAGGATCAGAATAGTCTTGTACCAACCGTGTGTCACACAATTGTACATAATTCCTTTTGTATATAATATGCTTGTATCTTCGCTCTTCCCTCGCACTCAAACGAACATGAAAATTCATGTCTGCTGTTTTGCTCTGAACATTTTCTGTCTCTCGAACATGTTATGTCCTGTTGCCTTGAGGTTTTGTATATAAAGAAGAGTGTTCCTTAATATATAACTCAGTCTATTGCATCCTGACTTTGAGATCACACCCTCTCTCGGCTCGTCACATTGGTGACCCCGGAGTGACTCGCTCCTCCCGCCTCCCCATCCCCCCTACACCTCTCACCGTTACTATGACGCCGTCAACGCATACCTTCTGCAGCAGTACTCGCCGTCGCCAGCCGCCCGTATAGCAACGCCTTTTCAGCTCTCTCAACAACCGTTGGGGGACCAAAGTTTCGCTCACCCTCGGGAAAATGACCAGTATTACTCGCCTGCAACCTGCCGCAGACGGCTCTACTTGTGATGTGAACCCACTTCATGACCTTCAAAACCTTCATCAACGCCTCCACTCGTGACGAAGAGGACACCTATTCAACTTCAACCGAAGCTTACATGAATGCTGTAGGACATACACGCTTATGAATGCCGTAGGACATACACGCCTATGAATGCCGTAGGACATACACGCCTATGTATGCCGTAGGCCTATGAATGCCGTAGGACACGCCTATGAATGCCGTAGGCCTATGAATGCCGTAGGACACGCACGCCTATGAATGCCGTAGGACACACTCGCCTATGAATGCCGTAGGACACACACGCCTATGAATGCCGTAGGACACATTCGCCTACCCTGTGACGAGCCGGAGCGGCAAGTTAACACAGCCACCCATCATTCACCACTTGCTCGCACCCCAACCATCGACTTCTACAGCCACTCACTGTCGGTAATCGGCGCAGTTTTTACTACTACCTCTCCAGATTCAGGGCACCTATTTAACATGTTCAGTATGTCATTTTTAGAGGGGGAGCCATGTACCAACCGTGTGTCACACAATTGTACATAATTCCTTTTGTATATAATATGCTTGTATCTTCGCTCTTCCCTCGCACTCAAACGAACATGAAAATTCATGTCTGCTGTTTTGCTCTGAACATTGTCTGTCTCTCGAACATGTTATGTCCTGTTGCCTTGAGGTTTTGTATATAAAGAAGAGTGTTCCTTAATATATAACTCAGTCTATTGCATCCTGCCTTTGAGATCACACCCTTACTCGGCACCGTCATAGTCTTAAATTCTACTTTATTTGTTTGCAAAAACTTTCAAAACTATTTTTTTTCTGAGCTTTTGCAGTTTATCTTGACAATCACTTAAGCTTCTATTTCTTGCATAGACATTACTGATATAGAACTAACATTTTATTACTTTAATGGGGTAAGGTTGAATTTAAATACAAAACTAAGATGACTGACGTCCTTTATGTCCTAGATTGGGCTTCTAAATCAGAATTACTCGACTGCGGAAACTTTCCCACTTTGTGATCACATAATGAAGAATTATTTATATTTCCGATACGTCAATAAAAGGAATGAATCATTTACATTACATCACGATGACTATAAGATATATACTCCATGGCACGATGATTTTATCATGCTAGCAGCATGATAAAATTTTCGACGTTTTACAATACTCTGGAAAAAAAAGGGCTAATATTTTTGTTACCATAATCAAATCATTGAAATGTTCATAACCACGCGATATCCACTGTATCACGTCCAGTTAAAAGCACTTTAAATATTAATTGTCTTCTAGGGAAAACGTGTTGCCAAAGTAAAAAACAAAAACAAAAATCAATATTGAGGGATTTTTGTGAAATACTGATTGAACGGATTCCGTCACTTCCAAAGTCAGTGACAGTATATATATATATATATATATATATATATATATATATATATATATATATATATATATATATATATATATATATATATATATATATATATATACATGTGAGAGAGAGAGAGAGAGAGAGAGAGAGAGAGAGAGAGAGAGAGAGAGAGAGAGAGAGAGAGAGAGAGATAGAGAGAGAGTATATGTATGCAATAGACATACAGTATGTGTGTTGAACTTGAACTCCATGAATAGGATTGAATGGAATTCATTGGTTTCTTTTCATTAACACTGCAGACCACAGCCTTTTATTACTAGTATAAATGACATTTGTATCCATGGCATCAAAGCGCAATTCGACACTTGCTTCTGTCAGTCATTCCACTGAAAAAGCAATGCAAGAAACTGATATTTAACAATATTGCGTTTAATTTCTTTCTTTCTCCATAGCTATTCACCCATAAGTGATTTGACTGGAGAACGCAATATTAAAAAAAAAAAAATTCCAAAGCTTCACTGTTTTGTAAAGGGTGTCCTCCATTGCCCATTTTGCAACGATCCCCCCCCCCCCCCCCCCCCCCAAAAGCAGTAAAAGTCCAAGAGACGCAGATTGCGAACTTGTTTACAGCTTCCAATTTCTCGAAGTAAAACTGTTGATTTTGTTTTCTTTTCACGAAAGTATCCTTCGGCAACTGAGGCTCGGGTACTGTCAACAGTACACAACAGGTAAATTGCGTTGTAAACAGTAATAGCAGCAGCAGGTGTTAAGGAAATACTAACGATAAAACTAAACTGTAACTAAAAAATCGTCCGCTTTCAACAAATAGCAAGTGAGAGCGTGTGACCCTTAAGGAAAAATTCCAGGACTCCATTTTTTTTTCAAAGATATTGAACACGCGATGAGTGAGTTCGCTTTACCTTAAAAAAGGTACCTCAATTACGACCACATATTCGTAGTCACGATCATTGCTCTATTGCCATTATCCTCCTTTGATGGAATCATCTCTAATCTTCGCTACCTTACATATGTGTCTATAGCAATCATTTGGCTTCGTTCTTGAAGAGAATAGTAGCCTGTAATCACGCGGATAAAATATACATAGTTTTATATCTCTGCTGAACGGGAGCAATAATGAAAGTACTCATCGCACATTATTACTATGATCATTATTATCATCTTTATTATAATTTCTATATTTCTTCGTAACAAGGTTCGAACACGAGCTAGAAAGGGATATTAATCAGCCCGAGACTGGGGAAAACAGCAAAGTACATAAGAATAAACGTAGAAATAAAGAATAAACCATAACAGACAAAAAAAAACATAAATGATTGATATAGAATATTCAAACAAATAAACGGTGAATCACCAAACTGGTTCTATTCATTAGGCAGATTACTCCAGGCTTCTATAGATCAAGGATTGTCAGTCACAAGGTCTATAGGATTAAACGGACGATGGTTGTGCAATCAATCGATGCCATAAGGCTTCCCATAAAGGCTGGTTAATGGATTGTAGAACAATAGGCGGAGATCTCCTTCGTCGTTCACTTCACTATATCATAAATATTTTGCTTTATACTTACACTGAGTGAACGCCTATTTTGTTCAATTCTGAAACATACTATGAAAACATTACATCTTTTACCGTTCCTTTGACCGATAAAAGCATGTAAATTAATATAGACTGGAAACAATAATGATTAATAATAAAAAAGTATCACTATTTTCATTTACAAACTTAGGAAATATTAATAGCTAATTTCATCTCAGCCAACGAAATATGAAGGAAGTAATGATTCAACCAATGTTTGTGTTAGCTACTGCGTATCATGGGAATAGCTTTAGGCTGCCTAAAGGGATCTGGATGGAACTTGGTTACTTATTCGAAAAGATTTGATTTTGACAGAAATCAGTGAATATCTAATTTGCCCGCCTTGGTATCATCTTGTTCAGTTAGATGGGAAATTACAGACACTATATATACATACACACACACACACACACACACACACACACACACAATATATATATATATATATATATATATATATATATATATATATATATGTATATATATATATATATATATATATATATATATATGTGTGTGTGTGTGTGTGTATATATACAGGTGTGTACACACACACACACACACACACACATATATATATATATATATATATATATATATATATATATATATATATATATATATATATATATATATATACATATATATATATATATATGTGTGTGTGTGTGTGTGTGTGTCTCTGTGTCTGTGTCTGTGTTTACGTGCGTTTGTGTAACAACCTTACAATTGCACAATCACTCGCACATACACACAGTGTTTATAAAGCTCTTTATATGTACCCGAATCTCGGATTAATTCTATTTCTTATTCTCACTGTACAAAGTAAACGAATAAAAGCTCTAATAACGATGGGACTTGAATAGAAGTAGTACTGCTGCTTTGGTTGGGAATTTATTGTTACATCTAAGATATAGAATTCTCCAAAAGGCATTAGATTTTATGTACAAAATGCTCGATGAAAGGCTTTATTTGTGAAGCAAGAAAAATGCCATCGTTCATTTTCTTTCTCGTGTTTGAAGCCGATTCTTCAGAGACACACATCAATAGAAAATGTCATATTTTCGTGATTTGGAAAATGCGTTGAGAAATGTCCTCCAGCAAGAGTAATGTTTAGAAGAAGATGAAGAAGAAGTAAAAAACAATTGAAGGCTTTCCCTCTTATCCGAATTATTTATTGAGATAAATGAAAATTTGCTTCAAAAACTATTTATTTATAGGATTTTTTTCTATCTAATTTCGGAAGTGAAGACAGAGACATTGAATATTCTATGTTCCCTCTTGGTAATATTTAAGCTAAATGAACCCTCTTAACGTTTTTATAGCATGACTATGTAGTTACTCCCAAGAGTATACTCTTTCTTATGATATTCATTTTTATTTCCATAATTGAAACTATGTACGTTGTTTACATTTTTTTTTCTTTTACTTTTGTTTACATGAGTGAAGTAAATTTTCCTGACTTAACGATAGTTCTTGCGAGCAGAGTGACAAATCTATTTTTATAGTTTATATATGGAAGATGTATTTTAATGTTGTTATTATTCT
>NC_090727.1:189139459-189144459 GCF_036898095.1 Palaemon carinicauda
GAGACAGGGATGTGTGATGTCGCTGTGGTTGTTTAACTTGTATGTTGATGGAGTGGTGAGAGAGGTGAATGCTCGAGTGCTTGGACGAGGATTAAAAGTGGTAGACGAGAATGACCATGCATGGGAGGTAAATCAGTTGTTGTTTGCGGATGATACTGTACTGGTTGCAGACACAGAAGAGAAGCTTGACCGACTAGTGACAGAATTTGGAAGGGTGTGTGAGAGAAGGAAGTTGAGAGTTAAAGTAGGTAAGAGTAATATTATGAGATGTACGAGAAGGGAAGGTGGTGCAAGGTTGAATGTCATGTTGAATGGAGAGTTACTTGAGGAGGTGGATCAGTTTAAGTACTTGGGGTCTGTTGTTACAGCGAATGGTGGAGTGAAAGCAGATGTATGTCAGAGAGTGAATGAAGGTTGCAAAGTGTTGGGGGCAATTAAGGGAGTAGTAAAAAATAGAGGGTTGGGCATGAATGTAAAGAGAGTTCTATATGAGAAAGTGATGGTACCAACTGTGATGTATGAATCAGAGTTGTAGGGAATGAAAGTGATGGAGAGACAGAAATTGAATGTGTTTGAGATGAAGTGTCTGAGGAGTATGGCTGGTGTATCTCGAGTTGATAGGGTTAGGAACGAAGTGGTGAGGGTGAGAACGGGTGTAAGAAATGAGTTAGCAGCTAGAGTGGATATGAATGTGTTGAGGTGGTTTGGCCATGTTGAGAGAATGGAAAATAGCTGTCTGCTAAAGAAGGTGATGAATGCAAGAGTTGATGGGAGAAGTACAAGAGGAAGGCCAAGGTTTGGGTGGATAGATGGAGTGAAGAAAGCTCTGGGTGATAGGAGGATAGATGTGAGAGAGACAAGAGAGCGTGCTAGAAATAAGAATGAATGGCGAGAGATTGTGACGCAGTTCCGGTAGGCCCTGCTGCTTCCTCCGGTGCCTTAGATGACCACGGAGGTAGCAGCAGTAGGGGATTCAGCATTATGAAGCTTCATCTGTGGTGGATAACGGGGGAGGGTGGGCTGTGGCACCCTAGCAGTACCAGCTGAACTCGGTTGAGTCCCTTGTCAGGCTGGGAGGAACGTAGAGAGTAGAGGTCCCCTTTTTGTTTTGTTTCATTTGTTGATGTCGGCTACCCACCAAAATTAGGGGAAGTGCCTTGGTATATGTATGTATATCTAAGCTTGCCCTCAGCCATTGGAATTTCTGCATGATCTTATTTATAGTCTTACGAGAAGAAAAGTGTCCTACCAACAAAGATTCATGTGCTAACTTCATGATTATATTACGGTACTGAACTGGAACAACTAACTAATTTTCCCACATCTTCAGGTTTACTACTTTCAATGCACTTACGATATATTAAATCTCCAGTATTTACGTACTTTACGGTCCGACATTTTAAGGTTACACTTTCTTCGTTATCAAGCAACTTACGGATACTAGCAAGTAATGGACATTCATTTTGATACTAAATTCACCAGAATTAAGACCATATTCCTTATCCAAAGATTCAAGATTATTAGACATGGGACGTTCCTTTACTTCTACTCTTAGCATTTGCTCTCGTTACAACATTAACGTTAACGTTATGATCAGAAACAAGCTCATCACCGTGAATTAAACTTAAACCTGCATCAACATTATGTTTAAGTCCAGGTGTAAGACCAATAAGGACATCTGCACAGCGTTTGGGGGCAACAATAGCTTTAACTTTACCAGAAAAGAATTTAGACTCAACAATTGTATGCACTGTATTTAGGTACAAAGGTCTACCAAGATAGTCATAAACTTTCACTTTTCTGCCAGGAGGGTAATTTAAAGATACTAAAGTATCTCTAACAGGAGCGGTATTGCACCCAGTATTAAAAACTATCTCAACTGACTGATAAAAAATCTTTCGATCGGTATCAGTTACCCAATTATGCAATTTTTCTTCACGGCCAAGTACTACACCTATTTTAGGCACTACTTTATCAGATTTCTTATTTAATTTGTACACAGAGCAATTAGGACGAATATGACCAACTTCACCACAATGATTTAGCTACCGAATTCGAAACTTTAGGAGAATTTGAAATTTTATCAGCAAGAGGTTTAGCATGAGGTTTAGAGTGAATATTATCATTACTCTTACGGCATTTCTTCATACCATGAGCAACTAGATATCTATATGCACTCTCAGCAAGTTGACATGAATACTGAAATGACCGTTCTAGCAAAAATGAACAAAGATCATGAGAACAACTAGATAACATTTGATCAAAAATCATAAAATCTCTAACAGATTCATAATTTTACTCTACATTTGCTAGTTCCAACCACTTATCAAAGTATTGTCCCAATTTACAATTGAACTGTACAAAACTTTCGTCTGTATCAATAATAGAATCTCTAAACTTCCTTCGATATACATTAGAATTTATGTGAAAAGCTTTAAGCAGAGCTTTCTTAAGTGAGACAAAATTATTGACAATATCGCTGGACAAGCTACAATAAATTTTCAAAGCTCTACCACGCAATAGTTCCCACTAACATTGAATAATCTTCTTTCCATTTGTAAAATTTCGCTAATCTTTCAAAGCGATCTATGTACAAGAGTATATCGTCTACGGTCTCGTCAAATGGTGGAATTTTAGGCAAAAAAGACCATAAGGGATTAACAATGGGACCATAATCTGAAGTGTAATCAGGACTAGATTTCAATTTAAGTACCTCTAATTCATGTTTTCTCTCCTCGTCTGCTTTCTTTCTCTCTCTCTCTAGTTTATCTAACTCACGCTTTGTGACTTTCTTCTATTTCTTCGTCTGCTTTCTTTCGGACTTCGTCATATTCTATCTTAAGCTTTAACTGTCTCTGTACAAATTCATCAGTTTGAATACCAGTAAGGCCTTGTTTAATTGCACTGTCAATTAACGGTTTAACATTCATAATGAAAATTAAAAATCATTACACGATAAATAAACATACAAAATACATCCAAGTTACATTCCCTTGAAAACAAGTGAACGACGACTAGAAAATTACACTCTACGTGAGTAATCAAACATTGGAAAATGCAAACACTACCTAATGAATGCAAAGTTAAACTTTGACCCATGCATAAATTATTTAACAGACTGCTAAGAACAAGTCACTTGAAGCAAGCCCATTACAAAAGTAACGCAGATACATTGTTAGCAAACACTGAATCACAAAACTAATTCATAATGTATTGGTGTAAGCAACTCGCGCAAATTACTTTATATAGGTTCAAGAATGCACACAAAAATTAAGCATTTAATCAGATACTCAACCTCTAATCAATGGCCGTATACTAATAAGAATGCAAAAGTTATTGTAAGCATATAATCAAGATACTTAACCTCTAATTAACGCTCTATACAAAAACGCATTGCAAAACTTTAAAAATTCTAAGTCAACAACAGGACAGCGACATACCATCAGCAATAAATTTCCATAGCAAACTCCTTCTTAACAATTTCAAGGTCTTACCTTACTTCCATAGAATCAAAAGGGAAGATGAACAAGACTCCATTAGAAACCAACAAATACCTGGGGTCCAAGTCTGAAACTTCTCTTATCAAGTCCTGGTACAGAATTAACAAAATAGAAAACAGAAAACATTAAATTCATGAACAAATCATCATACTCACTGCGTCAATTGCCGAGTTATGGTTTTTAGATTTTATATTCCAGGAACTCTGGTTCTTTTGAAAATATATTTGATTGTTCATTGTTAAGTTTCCTTGTTTAATTTTTAATATAAAGGTATAACATGAAAAATTCTATTAACTTGAAATATATTCACAAAATGAAACATACAAAATCAACAAACTTCATGTATAGCACCAGGAACTTCTATAGTAATATAACGGTATATTGAAGATCTTGTGCGTATAATCAGGATCAGGAAAAGTACTGCACGTTATTACAATCTGACGAAGAATCATGAGTATGTAAGGATGAAATAAGATCCAATGACCAAGAGTATAAGGTCTAGGACCAAGAATGAAGACAAGTGACCAAGTTCTAAGGAGTTCTGCAAAATATAAACATTTACAGCTATATAACTTGATATGATATAATTAATTTTTTGACTGCAGAAAATGTACAATGAAGTAAAACTTAATGGAAACCTTATTGTTTATACATTATAAACTTTTAAACACTCACAGGATAACATATGACATTTCCAATACACTAATAATCTTCATAAGTTATAGAGTATACTCTTATAAACAATGAATCACTTCAACACACGACATTATGTAATACATTAATACATAGAACAATTTATATAAAAGAGTGTTTTCAGTACTTACTGTTACGGATGGCTAGGTGTCAGGTAGTGATCAGAGAAATGGCGGGGACTCTCAATGTTGAGAAAAAAAAAAAAAAAAAAAAAAAAAAGGTAAACCAAATAAACAAAGAAATAACAATTTTAGTCCATGGAGTGAAAATATATACAAGAGATGGCAGCACAGCATTCCTTGACACACACACACACACACACACATATATATATATATATATATATATATATATATATATATATATATATATATATATATATATATATATATATATATATATATATATATATATATATATATATAATATATATATATATATATATATATATATATATATATATATATATATATATATATATATATATATATATAAATATATATATATATATATATATATATATATATATATATATATATATATATATATATATATATATATATAAATGTGTGTATTGTCAGGGCACATTATAAGAAGCAGCTGAGAACAGGCTTGTTTATTAACCGAGACATTCTGTTTTAATTCAGGAGTGCAAACGGAAAAGAGGTGCCCGGGTCGGGCAAGATGACCTCTGTTGCACAAAAGACAAGTCTGACCGAGCATTTGTGTTTCTTACGAAACTTTACATACAGTATGTTGAACATCAAATACATGAAATGGCACAATATATACATCGGCTGAAAGGCC
>NC_090727.1:189149459-189161959 GCF_036898095.1 Palaemon carinicauda
ATTTATTATAACCGTAGAAAAAGACAAATCAGTATACCTGGATATATTTGGGAGGAGCCGTTTCAAAGGTTATTTCTTGTAGTAATACAGTAACCAGTGCTGCCAACGCCTGATGTAGATTAAATGTTAGAATTCCATACCTGATGTAGATCAAATGTTAGCGTTTCATGCTAACATTAGCACCCATTTGTTCGTTTGTTCGTTCGCCCCACCTTCCGTCCTTCGCTTATATAACCCCCCTTCGCAGGAGTTTCTCTCCATTATTACTCTTTTTATTACCATATTATTTTCTCATTTTATATTCCCATTCAATATAATTTATCATACATTCCATTTTACCTTCCTATATTGGGTTTATTTGTTTTGTTATTTCCTTTCCCATTTGTACGTACGTTCGTTTCATCAGTTTCCGATCTGCGCATATATCCCCCCCCCCTGCGCAGGAGTTTCCACTCCCCCTTTTACTCTTTTTATTAGTGTTATTTTCTCGTTTTTTATTCCCATTCAATATTATTTATCATTCATTCCATTTTACCTTCCTATATTGGTTTTATTTGTTGAGTTATTTCTTTATCCCTTCCCGGTTTCACATAAATACTTACCCTGGACTAGTTTTTTTATCCAGTTAATTCTCGGTATGATCTCCTCATTTTATATTCCCATTCTCTATTATTTACCGTTCATTCCATTTTATCTTCCTATATTGTTTGTATTTATTTTTGTTGGTTAGTTCCTTTTCTCTCTTCTGTGTCTTATAAAACTTTTCTTTCGTCTAGTTTCCGTATTTAGTTCATTCATGTTTTCACTCTTTTGTTCGTTGTTTTTCCCTTAACCAATCATCACTCTAGGCCTATTCAGATATCTCCCTACCCCCCCCCCCCTTCCTTTATCTCTGTATGCGCTGTTTTCCGACCCATTGTTCCCCTGCCTTTCCCGTTTTAACCTTTGACCTAGTTACTCGTCCTTCGTTACTAGTGAGTTTTTTTTCCCGTATTTTGAGATGGAACATATTATAGAAACTTGTACCGGTTGCAGCATTCCGTATCTAAAAGCAGTGGCTCAATTCCATGGTGATTTTGTTGATAATTCAGGTTATGTTGACCATTTTCTTAAATCTCACAATGTTATTCCTCAACGTTTAAACTGCCCCTAGTGTCGTGCGCTTTTGTCTCTTCCTTCCGAGTCCAGCAAGTTTCGACGTTTCCTTCATAAAAGTAAGTCATTCCTCAATAGTCATTATTCGTGTTTTGTGACCGGGGCACTTCTAGGCAAGGTTAGGTGGGTTTGTTAGGTTCTGTGGCCTTTCTGTACTTTTTATATATTTCGTACCAGTTATATGGAGAAATTATTGAATATATCTGAGGAGATATTTAGCAGTTCTAGCTCTAGTAATGCCATCGTGTCGTTGGTAGTTCTGTGTACCATTCGTCTCCGTTGGTAGTACTGTGTATCAAGGTAAGTCATTCCCCCATTCTTATTATATGTGTTTTGTGACCGGGGTACTTCTAGGCAAGGTTAGGTGGGTTTGTTAGGTTCTGTGGCCTTTTGGTACTCTTTATTTATTGTGTAATAGTTTTATGGAAGTATTATTTAGTTTTCGTATGGAAAAATTTATTTCTACCTCTAGTATAGACATCGTGCCGTTGGTAACACTGTGTACCATTCGTCATCGTTGGTAGTTCTGTCAACCATTGGTAACGTTGCTAATGTTATCGTCCCCGTCATCTGTTGTTTATATATTTTAACTCAGTATATATGTCCACAGTGTTAATATTTATATGGTTCATTTGTATTGTATTTCTTTGTGTGATTTCGTACAGGAAATATATGATTTCCTATAGTAGATATCGTGATTTAACTGGTTTTCTCATTCATTTCATCCGTAATAACATCAACCAATTCGTCAACTTATAACTAACCGAATTGGTTGATCTGTTTGTTTGCGATTGAAATGGTCATCAAAATCGGTTAAATCTCGTTATTTGCTATAGGAAATCATATATTTCTTGTGCGTAGTCACACGATGTAATAATATACAAAATTACCCAATACTGTACATATACTAAACATACAGTTCCATGTGTACTGAACTAATATAGTTACCCCTATTATAGACTACAGCTACATTTTCTGTTGTCTAAACGCATTTTCTTCAACTCATTGTGATGGCTAACTATTTTAGGGCTGGCTGACAAATCCTTTCTTAAAATGAAAAATTTCTCGTAAAATGAGTTCTAAAAATATTTGCATCTCGTTTTGCATCTTGAAAATTTCGTAAGCAGTGTCTTTCATGAAGATATATATATATATATATATATATATATATATATATATATATATATATATATATATATATATATATATATATATATATATATATATGTGTGTATATATATATATATATATATATATATATATATATATATATATATATATATATATATATATATATATAAGCCATATATTCTAATACATTGATGTCTGGATTTTCTTATTGACCTCGGGATCAGAGCCCTAGGCGGAACCACTCAAAGACAATAACTTCTGACCGGCCGGGAATCGAAGCCTGGTCCAGGAAAATTGTAATGACAGTGATATAGCGCTTAACCACGAAGAAGGATCCATCGTAGCTAATTAGTGTGTTTGTACTTGGCATTGGATTAATGATATGCAGTTGACTAGTTGTGCTGCAACTAAAACAATTTTAGGGCCACATTCGGTATGATTTCAGTCAACCTTAAGCCCTCCTGCACTAGCTCTGAATGAGACAAAGTTACAGTGCCGAGCAGTTTACTGATTTACTTAAATTTACCATGAAGTCGAGAAACATTGCATTTTTATTCAACAAAAGTGCAGTTGAGAAACAATCAACTATATTTCCTGCACTAATTATTTTTGGGTGATGCCACACGGGTTCACAAAGACACATTTAAAAGTTTAACCCATATAATTAACATTTAAAGAACACAACAATCATCCAAGTTACGTTAAGAAGCAAGAAAACAAACACATCACTGCAAAAAATTAACAAAACGTTACGTTACTTCGATAGAAAAGAACTTAAATAGCAAAACAGGATTCCAAAATATTCTTATGAAGAAGTTACTGCAATGGCGACGACAATTTACGAGGTGATGGGGCTGGATTTGACAAGAACCTCTATTACTTGCCTTTGTGGAGTCAACTGCTCAAAAAGGCCGAGCTTCACCTTTCCACCCTAGAAGGAAACTCGGGATAAGTATATGCCATAATACAATTGTCACATCTACTAAAATTACAGGGTTAGGTAACGAACATCAATTTGAAAACAAACATCAAGTGCTCTAATCGTAACCCTACAAGAAAAAAAAAAAAAAAAAGGGTTTCGTCCAGAAGGCAAGCTTAAATTACTGGCATGTGCCCTTACAATAAAAAAATAATATATATAGTCTACACAGGAAGAAGTTTTACAACACTGTAATGATACATCATCTAATTTTATATAGATGGATAAAATCTGCAAAAAAAATAAGTGGTTTATTACTTTGAATATCAATGTACTAATTTATATCATCTCATTGCTATAGTTAATGTAATAAAACTACTTCTGTGGAGCAAAATAATCATATATCAACGTATTTTCATAGAACCTGGGAAATACCCTAAAACGAGTACTCATAAAAACTAGGAAATTTTATGCAAGGGGAATAAATGGCAATTTTTGACACTAGTAAAGACCTATGATATATATATATATATATATATATATATATATATATATATATATATATATATATATATATATATATATATATGTGTGTGTGTGTGTGTGTGTGTGTGTGTATAAATATACATAGATAGATAGATATAAAACTTGGATTTAGATAGAGGTCTACTATTTATTGAAGCTATACTCATCTCAACACGATAAGAAAATTAGTAACAATTATGTTAAGGGGTGATAAGACCTACATTTGCTTGAAACCCTGAGAATACCGTTGATAAGAAGACATGCCAAATATTTGAATATTGGCATTAGAGCCCGAGAGCTAATTAACTTGACGCTGAAAATGCAGTGTGGTTTGATTACCAATTATATTCCATTGGAATTATTTAATTTATTCCTTTCTCCAAGATTCCGCCTTGAAGGAAGGTAAATCATTTCTACGAATGAAAGATGACGACGGGTGGTTTTTGGAAACGCTTGAATTAGAAAGACGGAATTTGCGTGGAATTAACTGAGAATTTTTATGAACGTTGGGAGGAACTGAAAAAAATAAACAGGGGATTTATATTGATTCGTGCATGTGAAGGTAGAAAATGGATCATTTCTTAAAACATTTAAATTTCTGTGAAAGAAATGTGCTGGATTAATAGAGAACTTGTTTGATGGGAAAGTCTCTCTCTCTCTCTCTCTCTCTCTCTCTCTCTCTCTCTCTCTATATATATATATATATATATATATATATATATATATATATATATATATATATATATATATATATATATATATATATATATATATATATGACAAATTTCACACATTTAAACGTTTTTTTCATATTTCATGTAGGCCATATATATTAATACATCAAAGTCTGGATTCTCTTAACAACCTCGGGATCAGAGCCCCAGGCAAAATCACTCAAAGACTATAGTATCTGACCGGCCGGATTTCGAACCCTGGTCCAGGATACTTGTATGATAGTGTACCCAAGCAAAAAAACTCTATGCCGAGACCATGATACAGAGGCTATGGTACAATCTAAGAATAGAGATCAATGGTTGGAGTTTGGAGTGCTAAAGAGTCTCTTCTACCCTAACCAAAAAGAAAGTAGCCACTGAACAACTAGAGAGAGACGAATCCAATGTAATACTGTCTGGTCAGTCAAAGGACCCAATACTTGGATCGAACCCTAGCCCCTTCAAATGAAGGGCAAGGTCGCTACCAATCCTGCCACCAGAGGCTCTAAAAGAAGTCGCAATCTAAGTGCTAACTGCATTTCAGGATTTACCTGGTGAGACATCAGTCTCATACCAACCAGTTTTCCCCGACCTCTTGACCCACCACAAGACATAATTGATAGCTTTTAATTCGATATACCCCTAATGAGCACGATATTATGTTGTTTTTCATCTATATGTTTGTATATATATATATATATATATATATATATATATATATATATATATATATATATAATGTATTATAAGATATTATTCCCGTGGACTGGGAACTAACGATATATTATACTATATGGTTCTCTAGCCTGGGCACTAACAAAATATATTATACTATGACTCGTGACTGGGAACCCAACATATAATGTTACATATACTACGACTGGCAAGTTAATCAACCTCTCGAATTCCAAACTACCTTGTTTGCTTTCACATTAAAACTGTTACGCTTCAAAACATTCATACACGATTTCTGAGACAGCAATATATAAAACACTGAATATCCAAAGGTCTCTTAAGCATACTCAAAACCAAACTGGGTAATTACTCTTAAGTATTATTAAACCATATTTCACTCTCACTGTGGTTCTTAACAGGAATCAAGCGGAATCTGGTTCTAAATAATGATGATTGAAATAATACACCCTTTGTAAAAATAGATATATTTTATATAAACTACAACACTTTGAAAAAAAATTACATAACAAAAATAGGTCACTGGAAAAATTTAATTCTGAATAAAACTTAGAATAAGACAAAAATGTTACAATCTGAAATTATAAAAAACTTGACTCTAACTTTTATATCTGAGTAAATCTTAACCTAAGAAAAGAAATAATGCAATAAAAATAATACAAATGCTTAGAATATGCAATGTGTAAGTTTGACTCCTAATGAATAAAAGTTAACCAGATCACTTTACAAACCTATCCTGCCTAAAGAGCCGTTTACAAAAAACGTTATACAATACGAACACTAACCTTAATACACTGAATTCAAAATCACCTTATAGTCTTATATATCTTTGACGCACGATTTGCTTTGAGGCACAGAGTCACTTAGGAGAGGACGCACTAATGTAATGAACACTTTCGATAATACACTGGGTACATATATATATATATATATATATATATATATATATATATATATATATATATATATGTTACGCTCATTATTGAAAATTGCCGATTATTGAAAATCCGCAAAAAATTGCCTATCTTAGATAATCAGCAAGGGCCCTGCCTAATATTGAACATTTTCAATAATGGGCAAAATATTGCATATTTCATATAATAGGCAACACGTTTTTACCAAATATTGATAACGTTGCCGAATATTGAAAATATTGTAACTCAAGTGTTTCAAAACAAACAGTATTCAATTTTGACAGGTGGAAGGTCCATTCTAAGCTCTAAGCAAACTAATGTAGACCATAATGACTCTCTAGTTTAATAACAGTTTAAGAATGTTTACTGTAATACATTCATTTTATAACAGCCATCATCTATTTTTTAATTCTATTATAATATCCGTGTTTTTCTTCATAAGCAATAAATTTGGAAATTCAAATAAACAGTGAAAACACAGATAATACAATTTATTTTTGTAACATAACAATATTATTAGAATTCTGATATATCAACCTTCACCAAATAATTTGCAAATAATTCCCCGACAATAAAAAATTAACTAATCTATATCTATTTTATATAAAGAAACAAAATCAAAACTAAACATTCTTACAGCTGTTGCTTGGATGGCACCTAGAGTTACACTTCATTTTTTTTCTATTACAGCTACATCTTAGAGCAATACAATCTAATTTGCAGTTACATTTCTGGTAACCTTGGACACCAGTGGATACAGTTACCGCAGCTCTGAGAGTAACGTCTTTGTCTGGTACATCAGCCACTTTAAGTAGTTTTCACCAATTCCGTAACTAATCTACGTATTTATCCAGAGAATTATCATGAGTACCGTATGTTTCACTTCACATCTTCACTCCTATTTAAAAGTTGATAACAATTGTTGGTGATAGTAACAAGGCATTAGGCTACTAAAACTTACTTATAAATGGCCAAACTGCCATTAACAAAAGAGATTAGAATAGGATAGAACATTAAAAGTTAAAAATAGTGTCAACATATATTCTATTCACAAAATTTCTTCACCCATTAATTACAGACGGTATAGTATTCGATTTATCAATATTCGACAAGATGGTCTTGCTGATTTTAAATACTAAGCAAGAAAAATGGCTCATTTTATATAATCGGCAAATCACTAACTCATTCTCAATAAGCAGCATTTCTATTGCCAATTTTCAATAATCGGCAATTTTCCATAATGAGCGTAACATATATATATATATATATATATATATATATATATATATATATATATATATATATATATATATATATATATATATATATGTATATATATATATAGATAGATAGATAGATAGATAGATAGATAGATAGAGAGATAGATATATGGAGAAATTCTATTTTTATTTGATTGTTGAGTGGGAACTTGTTCCGAGAAAGTCTCCCTACAACATATACACAGAGATCAGCAGGGAGGAAAAGGAGCACTACCACTCGAGGCACAAACACACTGTTAATAACTTTGATGATGCAGTTCACATACCTTCACTCTAAATGCAAAAGAAAACTGTACCCTGTCTAGAGACCTAAAAAATCGGCACGTGAAATAAAAGTAATTTGAAGGCCTACTTTAGCCTTGTGAGGTCTAAAGCTATCCCTCTCTTAGGCTCTGTTTCGGCTCCATCCCAGGGACCCCATTGAGATGCTGAACAGGAACTTTACTTTAAAAAGTTATTGAGACACTGGCAATGGTGGGAGCAGTGATGTAGTTTAGTAAAGTATAAGTAGATAAAGATCTTTATTTCGAAGCATAAACTGAATGTTAAGTCCCTCGCGAACACACTATTACTCTTACTCCTTTCAATATATCGGGTATACTGTCCCAAGATTAAACATTCATGTCAGACACAATCAATAAAAAAAAAAAAAAAGAGTACTATGAATCCAGCAGCAAAAGAGGTTAAACAAGGACAAAACGAAATAAAACTAATGCAACTTAGCAAAATGAAAAGGCAATCGAAATATGCGTAACTCGAGGTCTCTTGCAATGATAAATGATTGAAGTGGGGTCGGACACGCTCTCTTTTGATCCGAGACTGTACTAGTCTCTAAAGCAAATGTTATACAGAAAATTTGTAAGAGCCAGTTAAACCAAATCAAGTTAAACAAAAGACTAATCTAGTCTAAAATGGGGAAAACTGTGTGGCCAAGTGGTTTGTTTACCTGCACTCCTTACTTTAATGCTGGAAGAGCCCTTAATTGTCCTCGCAAATGGCCGTGGAATGGATAGTGTGCACCCTTGACTGGCCCACCTCTGGAATCCTCGCTTCTTGGCAGATTGGGTATGTCTGGCACAGTTCCCAGGATCGTCTTCTTCCCTCTTTCCAGTCGCAGTATATTGGTACTTCTCTCCTCTGTTCTCCGTATGGTGGGAGTTGAGTTGGGGGGTGAGCCAGAGAATGAGAATTGCTAAGATTGACTGACCAGGCGGTCAGCTGGTCACAACCACGGCTCTTGCAAGAATGGGCGACCCTTAGGTCGCGTGGGCTCACCTGGGTTCAGCTTCCAAATAGGTGAGGGTCATTGGTCGTAGGATGACCCAGTTGAGGTGCCATATAGGGACTTTAGGGCAGGGCAATGTAACATTGTAAGGAGTGAGTAGGAGGCAGGATTTTATGCAAAATACGAAGAGAAATATAGCAGCTCTAAGGGAATATACATACATGATAATCCTACCTATTCAGACTTACTAAAAATCAATAATTTAAATGAGCAATTAGCAATGGGCTGGTGCAATGGGCATACATGTTAAAATTAATCAGACCTGAATAGGTACTGAGAGATAAAATAAGCTGCTTCTAAGTCAGCAGTACTAACGTTAGATTCAAAACCAATGTTATGATTTATGTCAACAAACGTTGTTTAAGGAAATGACTATAGTACGCCGGCGTGAGGCTTTTGTTTTGCGTGCCTACGCAGTGACGTCACGAACATGACGTACGGTATTGTCGACAAAGTTAAATTAGCGCAGTCTACCGTGTATCGTTTGTTTACCTGCACTCCTTACTTTAATGCTGGAAGAGCCCTTAATTGTCCTCGCAAATGGCCGTGGAATGGATAGTGTGCACCCTTGACTGGCCCACCTCTGGAATCCTCGCTTCTTGGCAGATTGGGTATGTCTGGCACAGTTCCCAGGATCGTCTTCTTCCCTCTTTCCAGTCGCAGTATATTGGTACTTCTCTCCTCTGTTCTCCGTATGGTGGGAGTTGAGTTGGGGGTGAGCCAGAGAATGAGAATTGCTAAGATTGACTGACCAGGCGGTCAGCTGGTCACAACCACGGCTCTTGCAAGAATGGGCGACCCTTAGGTCGCTTGGGCTCACCTGGGTTCAGCTTCCAAATAGGTGAGGGTCATTGGTCGTAGGATGACCCAGTTGAGGCTTTTGTTTTGCGTGCCTACGCAGTGACGTCACGAACATGACGTACGGTATTGTCGACAAAGTTGAATTAGCGCAGTCTACCGTGTATCGTTAAAGAAAACATAGTGTGGGAGCAAATGATTTTAGGGGTAAATATAATATTGGGAGCGAAACCAAAATACTGAAGGAGAGAAGAGTGAAGAAAATTTTTTTCACAGGATTGATGGATTCACGGGATATATATATATATATATATATATATATATATATATATATATATATATATATATATATATATACCATATATTTCTGAAATTATTCATTTGCGACGGGAACAAGTGTCATTTTCGAAGAGAGCGGAATTTTTTCCTATAGAAAAAAAGTATTTTTTTTTCCTAGGTTACATTGCCCTGTAATACAGTAAAATAATATCATATATATATATATATATATATATATATATATATATATATATATATATATATATATATATATATATATATATATATACTACGATAATGGGGGACCCCCAGTGAAAACTCGGGGTTTTGGGTGGGGAAAGCATACTGTGGAAACAATATATAATGGTAAAACAAGCCTTTTCTTCTCTATACATTACCTTCTTGGATGTATGATAAACGGAGGAAAAGACAAAGCTGTAAAAGAAGATAAACTTTGGAGGCGCTGTTGCAAAGGCTATGTCTCATGAAAAAATACGGTAATATTTAGCTGCGGCAATGTTAGCGTAACATGCTAACATTAGCAGTGTTTTTCATTTATTTTTTGTCATTCGGTTGTAGTTGCTCTCGTTCGTTTGTTTGTACAGCGCAGGTTTCAAAATTTTTGCGCAAAAACCCGGCCACCCTGCGCTTAGACTCCCCCTCCACCAATAGGATTTCTTCTTCTCTAGCCGTGAAATATAACTATTTGACTTCACCCGGTTTATTCAAGTATTTGACTTGATCCAGTACAACTATACCATTCCTTTTATGTAATACCCTCGTATACATATTACGTTTGACCTAAGAACTACTCTTTTTATTATCCGATATCTTATAAAATCACCTCATTTTATATTCCCATTAAATAATATTAATCATACACTCCATTTTATCTTGCTATATTACTTTTATACATTTTGTTATTACCTTGTCACGCCAAAATTTCACATAAATACTTGCTCTGGACAAGTTTCCCATTCTAGTTCATTCATGTTTACTCCCTAGACTCCGTTGCTTTTCCGTTAACCAATCATGAACACATACGTATGGAAAGCTTGCACAGTGGGGGGCGGGGGGAGGCATAAATATTTCCCAACCCCCACCTTCCAATTAAACCTTTTCCGTGGAAACCTTTGTCCAAGTCAGGTCTTTGTTAATTCAAGTGACGTCTTTTTGCGTATTTTACGATGGAAGTTTTAGAAAACTTGTAATGACTGCAGTAATCCATACTTGAAAGTATTTTGGTGTATTCCAATGTTGATAATTATCTTAAATCTCATAATGTAACAGCCCAATGTTTGCAGTGTTTTAAGTGCAGTACTAAACTGAGACAAAGAAGTTGAGACATCAAAGACTCATAGTCATAACACCCCGGTGATCCACAAGTTTCGTCGTCGCGGTCATAAAAGTATGTCATTAATTTCTTTAATTTTAATGTGTTAGTTTTACTATTTTGTTAGTGTGCGCAGCTCAACCTTACCGCTTGCCAGTGCATACTAGCTTGATGTTTTATTTTCCTGCGAGCGTAAGCGAGCCCATGACAGAACAAGAACCATTATATTTAGAGTTGCTAATGTTTTCGTAACATTGCATGTTAGGTGAGTTTGTTAGGTTCTGTACCCTTTTTGTACCTTTTTATATATTGTGTAAAGGGTATATGGAAAAATGCTTTAAAATACACATGCTAATATTACCCTACCATTGCTAACTTTAGCAATGACATCATAACGTTGGTAACGATGTGTAACATTAGTAACGTTGCTAATGTTACCGTTCGCAGTACATACGTGAGTGAAGTGACACGGAATTTTAATAAGTCATTATATTTAAACATTTCAACACAATATATATAACAAAAGACATTATATTTAAACATTTTAACAGAAAATATATATTTTCCTGTAGAAAATAACGGGATTTAACCAGTTTTCACCTTCATTTCATCCGTAATAAGAGCAACCAGTTTGGCTACTTAAAGTTAGTCGAATTGGTTGTTCTGATTGTTTGCGGTTGAAATGAAGGTCAAATTCGGTCAAATCACGTTATTTACTACAGGAAAACATAATTATATTTTCCGTTCGAAATCAGAATCTGTAATGCAGTTAAACTTTACTATATATATATATATATATATATATATATATATATATATATATATATATATATATATATATATATATATATATATATATATATATATGTAGAATTTCTCTTCACTTCTTCTTTCAATCGTATTTTTAGCACTCTCCTATTAATACTGTAGCTACCCCTGAAACGTTCTCTCCTACCTAGAGTTTTCTTTACCGAAACATTGAGAGGACTATTTTCAATCTACTAAATCTGTTGTTAGTAGCGCACGCCATGCTCGTGACGCCACAGCGTAGATAAGCACAGCAAGGGGCCTTATCCCGGTGTATGTTGGTTCTTTCGTGAAACTACGTGTGTCGAGATTATATATTAAACTGATTCAAATATAATTTCTAATGCAGCTAACTTTAATGCATCTTTTATTTCTTAATACCAATTAATGTTTGTTGATTTTAAGATGTATGCCCATCGCACCATCCCATTGCTAATTGATCATTAAACTATTAATTTTTAGCAAGCCAGAATAGGTAGGATTGTTGTATATATAAACTCCCTTAGAGCAGCAAGATTTCTCTAAAGTATTTTATGCAAAATCCTGCCTCACATGCACTCCTTACAACAATATATTGTCCTGTCTTAAAGTCCTGATATGGCACCTAACTGGATTACCCTGCGCATCATGGCCGTCACTTGTCTGGAAAGGTGAAGCAAGGTGATCCC
>NC_090727.1:189166959-189174459 GCF_036898095.1 Palaemon carinicauda
ATATATATATATATATATATATATATGTTGTTTTTGAGAATTGAGTTTCGTATCATTTCCGGCTATCTTCGATGTCAATGCGCTGAGTACATGAAAATAATTTATCATTACCAATTATCATCTTCAGAACTTTCCTTTTTCAAATAATGGAAGATCAAACTCAACTCAATAAATAGATAGATGACTAGAAAAAAAAAACTAAATAAGAAAACAATCAATGAAATAAACCTCGACTTCCAAGTGACTGAAAGACTTCTGAACAATTTAATTATTACGGATCAAATCCACTTTCGTATCGACGACGGAATTGAATAGTTTCGGCCTCAGTGAATCGAGGGAAAAATAAATGGTTTGAAAAGTCGTCTTTGATTTTTATGGTTTTTGCCTTGAATTCTCAAAACTTGGGCGAGTATTGCAAAAGATCGGGAAAGATTACTCTCTCTCTCTCTCTCTCTCTCTCTCTCTCTCTCTCTCTCTCTCTCTCTCTCTCTCTCTCTCTCTCTCTCTCTCTCTCTCTCTCTCTCTCTCTTTACTTTCTTCATTTTTCCTCTTTGCTTTTTCTCAACCTTTTTGTCCAAACTTTCAGCCTTAAATTTCTTCTGGCTAAAAAATAAAAATAGAAAAATAAGATATTAAGGTACAATAACTACTTATAGTTAGCCTATCTACATATACTGTAGACATTAAGGAGCTGACAGTTACTTAATGCATCAGAGCAGAGGCTTTGGAACCTCTATAAACAATGCTAGGAATTCACAGGATTCGAGAGACTAGGACGGAGGAATCCCAGGGTGACAGTTGATACAAGAATGTAATAGTGCTAATAGTACCCTGAAAAGCACATTTCTAACGTGTTATAGCTTACCACTCCCTGTGACCGATCCCTAGTTAAAAAGGCTCAACTTCTTTTCAGGTTGACAGAGTTTTTGTGCCTTCTTGGAGTCCTGGCTAACTAAAAAGCCCAGCTGCTGCTTCTTAATACTACTAAGTTGCAACTAAGGGTCTGGCTATTCTTGGACCACCGGAAGTCCCTGTGATTACGTACCTTTCGTTGTCAATCCTGGCAAGAAAGCAGGCTTCTGCCTTGTGCTGCTCAGTTTGGGATTGGGACAGCCCAGCATTGAGAGGATTTAACTGTTGGTTTGGCAGAACTTATGGGAAGTTGGGGACAGAGAAAGAAAGAAAGAAAAAAAAAAACATTTAGGATTAGGTGGCTGCAGCAGTAGGTGGGTAAATATCAGCCACCCCCTCCCATTTCATATTAGCAAGTAAGCAAAGAAGTAGTTGGGAAAGATCTCCCAATAGGTATATATTAGATAATAACCTGAAGAAATTAAATATGAGTGAGAAACTGAAGTCAAAGCATAAATGTGCAAAGTACCAGATAAACAAATGTTGCGTCTACTTGAAAAAAGGGTGTGCGGCAAACCTGGGCCTTGATAGTGTATGCTTATTTTACCCGCCGGAACAGCAAATAGAGATTTTGGAAAATGAAAACCAAGAACTAATAAAACTAATGATAGAGATAAATAAAAAAAACAAAAACAAAGACAGTGTAGTATAAAATGGGTAAGTATCCAAGAAATGCAAAATAAAGTAAAATCAAGGACAGAATTTAACGAGGAAATAATAATCAGCAAAAACAGAGAGTTAACAAACTCCACTAGACTAGAGGAAGGGTAGCAAAGAGCAAGGCGAAGCACCAGCTTAGAAATGTAACTGCCACCAGAAACAGAATCTACCTTCAAGCAGAGGAAGAGGAAGTACTAATATGAGACTCCATGGTAAAGGACCTGGCGGAGCACTTCGGCCTTAAAAAGAAGAGAAAGGTCAGGTCCTATCCAAGTGCCAATGTATAGAAGTAGAACTAGTTAGTAAAACTGCAATGAAGAACAAAAAGACTACTATTATTTTTGCAGTCAATGAGAAACGATCTGTTCCGTCCTAAGAAAGGACACCGCTGGGCAAACAGAATCATTGGTTAAATAACTAGAAAAATAAATATTGAAAGGGCTAAGAACAAGACAAATAATGCAAATGTTAGCGGTATTCTCCCGTAACTTAATGCTAGCCACTTCACTCTTAGTAAGTCCATAGAAATAGAAAGTTATGTCTGTAGATGCTTGGTACACTTTATATTGTTATTTTTATTACTTGCTAAGCTACAACCCTGGAAAAGCAGGATGCTATGAGTCCTAGGGTTCCAACATGGAAAATAGCCCAGTGAGGAAAGGAAACAAGGAAAAATAGAATATTTTAAAAACAGTAACAACATTAAAATATTTCCTATATAAACTGTAAATACTTTACCAAAACAAGAGGAATAGAAATAAGATAGAATAGTGTGCCCGAGTACATCCTCAAACAAGAGAACCCGAGTACATCCTCAAACAAGAGAACTATAACCTAAGACAGTGGAAGGCCATGGTACAGAGGCTATGGCACTACCCAAGACTAGAGAACAATGGTTTAATTTCAGAGTGCCCTTCTTTAGAAGAGCTGCTTACCATAGCTAAAAAGTCTCTTCTACCATTTACAAGAGGAAAGTGGCCACTGAAGAATTACAGTGCGGTAATTAACTCCTTGAGAGAAAAAGAATTATTTGGTAATCTTAGTGTTGTCAGGTGTATAAGGACAGAGGAGAATATGTAAAGAATAGGTCAAACTATTCGGCACATGTGTAAGCAAAGGGAAAATGAACCGTAACCAGAGAGAAGGATCCATTGCCAAGAGAAAGTTGTACAAAAGAAATGGGATACACTTCAGTGAAGAAGGCAAGAGAGTACAGTATATGGAAACCAAGTTGATTTCAACCTGTATAATTACTTTATGTAAACAATAAACAAAGGATAAACTCAACCATGAGAAAATCTTCCATTAATAAACAGAAAATGTGGCAGACAATTAAGATAATTCAAGCAGCAGTAAAAATAAAACACTGGTAAATCAGGGAAACTGGGGCAGTGACAAAAAAAAAAAAAAAAAAAAAAAACATAACAAATTCCCTCAGAGTAGACACAATTCAACGCTCCAGTCCTATGATTGCTACCGAGGAAAAAGATGTGATAAGTATTACCGAGAACTGGATTAAAGAAAAAACAAAGAATTTTATAGGAAAATATGAAACCCCATGTTATAAGTTTTTCAAGAAGGATCACCTTACCAAAAAAGGGGGCTGTTATTGTTCTATGTTAGAAATCACCTAAACGCAATAGAAATTAAATTAGAAACGGAATATGAAGTGATAAGTGCAAATATTCACACCCTATATGACATGTCCTTACTAGTAATTTACAGACCACCACATCAAACGCAAGAACAGGGGGAAGAGCTGTAAAGACAGCTGGGACAAGAAGTGAACAATAAGCTACCTATCCTAATGGGAAACTTCAATGCATAGGCTACTTGAATTTGTCGACAATTAATTCCTCCATCAGTGTGTCAATAAACCAACGAAGGGAAACAACATACTAGACATTGGGTAACAACAGAAAAAAATTATACTAGATATTGTGCCAACATCATCGTCATCTCTTCCTACTCCTATTGACGCAAAGGGCATAGGTTAGATTTTGCCAGTCGTCTCTATCTTGAGCTTTTAAATCAGGACTTCTGCATACATCATTTCCTACTTCATGCTTCATAGAAATCAGCCATGTAGGCCTGGGTCTTTCAACTCTTACAGTGCCTTGTAGAGCCCAGTTGAAAGTTTGGTGAACTAATCTCTCTTGGGGAGTGTGAAGAGCATGCCCATACCATCTACATCTACCCCTCACCATGGTCAATCTCATCCACATATGGCAATCGAGTAGTCCCGCTTATAGTTTCATTTCTAATCCTGTTCTACCATTTATCTCCCAACTAACAACAGAAGAAAATTTAGTATTCAGTGTCTCAGTAGGTGAAAATACTGGACAAGGTAACCATTGAATAGTTAGGTTTCAATTGAATTTTCCTCATCTAAAAGAAAAGAAAATTGTAAAGAAACTAGACGACAGATAATATAACTAGATACACCAAGAATTTAGAATACGATGAAACAGGGAACATAGATACACAATGGGACTCCTTTGTGGAAAAATACAAAGAAAATAGGGCTAAATGTACACGGCATAGAAAAGTTTTATTAAGTGAAACTTCTCACCCCATATGGTTCAACAAAGAAATAGCCAATGTAAAACACGGGGAACATAGATCAATGGGTCCACAGACGTCATCTCGTAAAATTTGCTAACACAAAGTTAACCAGAAATGTAGATAAACTAACTAGAAATGCCAAGATCAATGAAGAGAAAAGAGTGCTACAGCTAATAGAGAAAACCCTAAAGAATTTTTTGCATATGTTAACAGTAGAAAACCAATTAAAACAACATTAGCTAATTAAGAGACTCATATGGTAATCTTATAACAAATGGTTTGGAGGAAAACAGAAATAAATACACATTTCACATGTGTATTCACTAGAGAAGAATCAATGACCTTCCTGAACACTATCCCTAAACAGCCTCACCTTTACAATGAGGATATCAAAAAGAAAATAAAGGGATTCAGTAAGTCTAAGGTACCAGGTCCAGATGATATTTGTCAAAGAGAGATAGATCTAAAAGAAGAGATAACTCCAAACTTTTAAAAATTGTTCCGAAAGACAGCCATCGAAAGAAAGGTGCCACAAGGATGGAAACTAAGCAATGTTCCTCCAATCTACAAAAAGGTACCAAGAGAGGAAGCTGACAACTATAGACCCATGTGTCTAACTTCAGTGCCTTTTCCATATCATGTTTAGCATACATGACAAAAGCAGGGCAGTAGACACTATATACCTAGACTTTCTAAACGTTTTTGATAAAGTCCCTCATAACGAATTAATGGTTAAAATTAGAGCACTAGGTGTCATTGATGAGCCAGCTGAATGGACTGAAGACTGGCTGAGTAACAGAAAACGGAGAGTTGTAATCAATGGAGAAGCTTCAGAGTGGGCAGTTCTTGCAAGCAGAGCACCTCAAGGTTCCGTCCGTGGTTTACTACTATTTCTGTGTTAGGATTAACTAGTACAAAAGCCAGACTTGCCAACGAGAATAAACTAGGCATAAGTGCTGCAAACTCTGGAGATGAAGAAGATCTTTGAAGAAGAGGTAATTAAGTTGGGAGAATGGTACTGAAAATGTCAAATGCTTTTCAACTGTCTGGAATTCAAAGTTATTCACATAATTTACAGAAGCAAAAATTTAAAGTTTACCAAACCGAGCATAAAAGCTGAAAAGAATGCACAGAAATTAATATGCCACTTAAAGAAACAATTCAGATACGGAAACAAAGATACTGTACTGCAACTGTACATGTGAAGAAATAATTTTATTTAATTGTTAAGTGGGAACTTGTTGTTCCGTGAAAGTCTCCCTACACCATATATGCAAAGATCAGCAGGGGAGAAAAAGGAGCACTATCACTCAAGGCAAAAACACCCTGTTAATAACTTTGATTATGTAGTTCACATACCTTCACTCTAAATGCAAAAAGCTATACTCTGTACAGAGGCCTGAAAACTCCACATGTGAAATAAAAGTAATTTGACGGGACCCCAGTGAGATGCTGGACAGGAATTTTACCTTATGACGCTTAATTCAAGTTTGCCTTTGAACGCTAAGTCCATAGGTATAATCAATGCAAGACTCGGAAAGTAGTTTAACTCGTCAAAGATTATATTGACAGGTAATGAAAGTTACAGACAAAACGCCAACAATGAGTTACATAGTAGGTGAGGTGTTAGCTAAGACTGTGTACTGTTCTTCTTAATGTGCTTTTAGAGATGCCAAGAGAAATGGAAGGAATCTACTTAATTTTTGTTGTATGTTCTCATTGATTTTTTACTCTCAAATATTTTATCAGTTAAGGGCAATTGGAGTAACTTTAACAATCTTATGGTAACGATTACTAGGTTATATCAAAGAATTGCTGTGTATTTACAATGGGATAAGAGAAGAGTATGGAAATGGTAATACCTTGTAAGGGTATTTAAAAAAAAAAATATATATATATATATATATATATATATATATATATATATATATATATATATATATATATATATATATATATATATATATATATATATATATACCAAAGGCACTTCCCCCAATTGGGGGGTAGCCGACTTCAACAATGAAACAACACAAAAAAGGGGACTTCTACTCTCTACGTTCTTTCAGCCTAACCAGGGACTCAGCCGAGTTCAGCTGGTACTGCTGGGGTGCCACAGCCAAACCTCCCACATTATCCACCTCAGATGAAGCTTCATAATGCTGAATCCCCTACTGCTGCTACCTCCGCGGTCATCTAAGGCACCGGAGGAAGCAGCAGGGCCTACCGGAACTGCGTCACAATCGCTCGCCATTCATTCCTATTTCTAGCACGCTCTCTTGCCTCTCTCACATCTATCCTTCTATCACCCAGAGCTTTCTTCACACCATCCATCCACCCAAACCTTGGCCTTCCTCTTGCACTTCTCCCATCAACTCTTGCATTCATCACCTTCTTTAGCAGACAGCCATTTTCCATTCTCTCAACATGGCCAAACCACCTCAACACATTCATATCCACTCTAGCTGCTAACTCATTTCTTACACCCGTTCTCACCCACACCACTTCGTTCCTAACCCTATCTACTCGAGATACACCAGCCATACTCCTTAGACACTTCATCTCAAACACATTCAATTTCTGTCTCTCCATCACTTTCATTCCCCACAACTCCAATTCATACATCACAGTTGGTACCATCACTTTCTCATATAGAACTCTCTTTACATTCATGCCCAACCCTCTATTTTTTACTACTCCCTTAACTGCCCCCAACACTTTGTAACCTTCATTCACTCTCTGACGTACATCTGCTTCCACTCCACCATTTGCTGCAACAACAGACCCCAAGTACTTAAACTGATCCACCTCCTCAAGTAACTCTCCATTCAACATGTCATTCAACCTTGCACCACCTTCCCTTCTTGTACATCTCATAACCTTACTCTTACCCACATTAACTCTCAACTTCCTTCTCCCACACACCCTTCCAAATTCTGTCACTAGTCGGTCAAGCATCTCTTCTGTGTCTGCTACCAGTACAGTATCATCTGCAAACAACAACTGATTTACCTCCCATTCATGATCATTCTCGCCTACCAGTTTTAATCCTCGTCCAAGCACTCGAGCATTCACCTCTCTCACCACTCCATCAACATACAAGTTAAACAACCACGGCGACATCACACATCCCTGTCTCAGCCCTACTCTCACCGGAAACCAATCACTCACTTCATTTCCTATTCTAACACATGCTTTACTACCTTTGTAGAAACTTTTCACTGCTTGCAACAACCTTCCACCAACTCCATATAACCTCATCACATTCCACATTGCTTCCCTATCAACTCTATCATATGCTTTCTCCAGATCCATAAACGCAATATACACCTCCTTACCTTTTGCTAAATATTTCTCGCATAT
>NC_090727.1:189176959-189181959 GCF_036898095.1 Palaemon carinicauda
GGCCATAGAGACTGACCATATGTACATACTGTATGATCAGCACCTAAGCCCCTCATCACCCAAGCTAGGACCAGGAAGGGGCAGACGATGGCTGCTGATGAGTCAGCAGGTAGACCAATAGGCTTCCACAAACCCCCCCCCCCCATCCTTAGCTCACAAGGACGGTGAGGTCACAGACACTACAGGAAACTATCGAGCTTCAGTTGATTTTAAACCCCAGTCCAGCCGATTGCAAGGCAGGGACTTTTCCAATGAGCTACCACAACCCTACATTCTTATCACCTCCAAATTGGCTCTGTCGATTACTGGTGTCACATACAGATCTTTACAATCCACTTCCAAACTTCTTCCATAAGTTTTCAAACAAACGCTTGATTCACACAACCAATGCCTTGCCTAAAACCTTACTCTTCTTCCCTTATCAGTCCCTCTTTTACCTTTCCTACTTTATCAATCAAAATATAACCTTAGCCTTTCATGCTACTACTACTACTACTACTACTACTACTACTACTACTGGTAATAGTTGTATTTGTAGTAGTGGTAGCTGTTTTTTTAGCGGGTTTGTTGCATTAGTAAGCTTATTGACTATTCGTTCTCTTGAAGCTGGCCATGATTATTTGTTTAAAGAATATTTACAGTAATGCATATTTTGCATTTCAAGAGAGACAAGTGAGGAGCTCCAATAAATGTTATACAATAATAATAATAATAATAATAATAATAATAATAATAATAACAACAATTATACTACTACTACTACTACTACTACTACTACTACTAATAATAATAATAATAATAATAATGATAATAATAATACATATATACATATACCAAGGCACTTCCCCCAATTTTGGGGGGTAGTCGACATCAAACAAATGAAACAGAAAGGGGGACCTCTCCTCTCTACGTTCCTTCCAGCCTGACAAGGGACTCAACCGAGTTCGGTTGGTACTGCTATGGGTGCCACAGCCCACCCTCCCCCGTTATCCACCATAGATGAAGCTTCATAACGCTGAATCCCCTACTGCTCCTACCTCCGTGGTCTTCCAAGGCACCGGAAAAAAGCAGCAGAGCCTACCGGAACTGCGTCACAATCGCTCGCCATTCATTCCTATTTCTAGCACGTTCTCTTGCCTCTCTCACATCTATCCTCCTATCACCCAGAGCTTCCTTCACTCCATCCATCCACCCAAACCTTGGCCTTCCTCTTGTACATCTCCCATCAACTCTTGCATTCATCACCTTCTTTAGCAGATAGCCATTTTCCATTCTCTTAACATGGCCAAACCACCTCAACACATTCATATCCACTCTAGCTGCTAACTCATTTCTTACACCCGTTCAAACCCTCATTACTTCGTTCCTAACCCTATCTACTCGAGATATACCTGCTATACTCCTTAGACATTTCATCTCAAACACATTCAATTTATGTCTCTCCGTCACTTTCATTCCTCACAACTCCGATCGATACATTATAGTTGGTACAATCACTTCTCATACAGAACTCTATTTACATTCATGCCCAACCCTCTATTTTTTACTACTCCCTTAACTGCCCCAACACTTTGTATCCTTTCTCACTCTCTGACATACATCTGCTTTTACTCCACCATTTGCTGCAACAACAGACCCCAAGTACTTAAACTGATCCACCTCCTCAAGTAACTCTCCATTCAACATGACATTCAACCTTACACCACCCTCCCTTCTCGTACATCTCATAACCTTACTCTTACCCACATTAACTCAACTTCCTTCTCTCACACACTCTTCCAAATTCTGTCACTAACCGGCCGAGCTTCTTTTCCGCGTCTGCAACCATTAGAGTATCATCCGCAAACAACAACTGATTTACCTCCCATTCTTGGTCATTTTCGTCTACCAGTTTCAATCCTCGTCCAAGCACTCGAGCATTCACCTCTCTCACCACTCCATCAACATACAAGTTAAACAACCACGGTGACATCACACATCCTTGTCTCAGCCCCACTCACCGGAAACCAATCGCTCACTTCATTTCCTATCCTAACACATGCTTTACTGTCTTTGTAGAAACTTTTCACTGCTTGCAACAACCTTCCCCTAACTCCATATAACCTCATTACATTCCACATTGCTTCCCTATCAACTCTATCATACGCTTTCTCCAGATCCATAAATGCAACGTACACCTCCTTACCTTTTGCTAAATATTTCTTGCATATCTGCTTAACTGTAAAAATCTGATTCATACAACCCCTACCTCTTCTAAAACCACCCTGTACTTCTAAGATTGCATTCTCTGTTTTATCCTTAATCCTATTAATCATTACTCTACCATACACTTTTCCCACCACACTCAACAAACTAATACCCCTTGAATTACAACACTCATGCACATCTCCCTTACCCTTGTATAGTGGTACAATACATGCACAAACCTAATCTACTGGTACCATTGACAACACAAAACACATATTAAACAATATCACCAACATTCAAGTACAGTCACATCCCGTTCCTTCAACATCTCAGCTCTCACACCATCCATACCAGATGCTTTTCCTACTCTCGTTTCATCTAGTGCCCTCCTCACTTCCTCTATTGTAATCTCTCTCTCATTCTCATCTCCCATCACCGACACCTCAACACCTGCAACAGCAATTATATCTGCCTCCCTATTATCCTCAACATTCAGTAAACTTTCAAAATATTCCGCCCACCTTTTCCTTGCCTCCTCTCCTTTTAACAACCTTCCATTTCCATCTTTCACTGTCTCTTCAATTCTTGAACCAGCCTTCCTTACTCTCTTCACTTCTTTCCAAAACTTCTTATTCTCTTCATATAAATGACCCAATTCCGGACCCCACCTCAGGTCAGCTGCCCTCTTTGCCTTACTTACCTTGCGCTTTACTTTTCTCTCTATATCTTTCATACTTCTCTACACTATTACTCTGTAGCCATTCTTCAAATGCCCTCTTTTTCTCTTTCACTTTTACCTTCACTCCTTCATTCCACCATTCACTGCCCTTCCTCATGCTGCCTCCAACAAATTTCTTGCCACACACATCACATGCAATCCCAACAAAATTTTCTTTTACTAACTGCCACTCCTCCTCTAAATTACCCGTTTCTCTTACTTTCACTTTGTCATATGCCATTTTCAACCTTTCTTGATATTTACTTTTAACCCCCGATTTTTTTAGCTCATCGACCCTCACTAGCTCCTTTTTACATCCACCTACTCATCATCATCATCATCATCATCAGAGATTTCAGACCTCTACCAATAAATATTACCAATATTTTACTCGTCAATGGACGAAACACTTCTAATTTTTTTTCATATGCTGACCATGGATGAATTTTACTGTAACATTTACCTAAAGTCTACGGCTAGCGCACCCCCCTTTTCATATTTCTGATCGTAGATGGTGAAAAGTGCAATGTTGATCTAGAATCGTGATCTTGATTGGTATCACCTCCAAAATTTCCTGTTTTTTTTTTCGAGGCGTAATATCCACCCATTGTTAAAATTTGGTGAAAATCCAATTTAGTCAAAATCCGTCAATTTATTTTGACAATCTTTAAAATGTAAATCCGAATCCGAAACCGGATCATCGCCAAAAGTTAATGGAATTTTATGGCCTAAGGTCTATCTCTGGTGGAAATTTCGCCAAAATCCGTCAATTTGTTTTGATGTTTGGCGAAAGATACAAATCATGATCTAGACTCCGGATCCGGATCTGGATCATCTCCAATATATAATGGGGTCGTCCATGACCTAAAGTCTATCTGTGATGAAAATTTCGTCAGAATCCGTTGAGTAGTTTTGATGTACTCCCGTCCACAGACAGATACACACACTTACACACACACACACACAGACAGACAAATAAATAAATCAATCAACTGACTCGATTTTATAACCACCTAGGCGGAGGTAATGATAATAATGAAATTATTAATAATGATATTAATATTAACCTTCTTGGTGGATGTAATAATATTAATAATAACCTGGAGATGGAATACATCTCCGATCTTACTCAAAGCGGCTGCGGTCTATAATTGGTCGTAAATAATAAATTGCCCGTAAGCTGTGTCCCCGTAACATGTACTGAGGCGCGGAAGGTTACCGAAGATTCTATAGAATATTAAAATCCGATTGCCCTATTGGACGTGGCGTTATTACCCGATAGCGGAGTGGAGTACTTCAATGATCTCCGTTGAAACTTTTCCAATATTATTGAGATTTCGTGAACCCATTCATGTTTTCGAAGTATTTAATAATCATGTACACACATACACTTTTAAAATTTGATTGTATACATACTGTAGGTATTCGGGAAGCCTTCATAACCGCACTGGAGGTATAAAAAATGGTACGCGTAAGCGTGTAAATTTACCTCCTTAAATAAAAAGATTACGGAAAAGTGATTTTTAAAAAGGGGTATTGGCAATCGCTTTCAAACTTATATACAGAATAATTGCATTGACCCGATTGTTTGTCTATGCTGTATGATTATATATATATATATATATATATATATATATATATATATATATATATATATATATATATATTTGTTCATATCCAACACCGAAGGTAATAAAAACTATAACATGTTATCAAAATTGTTTGGAAATACCTTTTAGCATTATGAATCAGGTATGTATTGAAGTAAAACGTCCTCAACTACTGTTTTATCTTAAAAGGCAATAGTCACCCTGGTCTCACTTTCCTAATTTTATTTTCAAAAATTTCCAATATGCTATATACTTATTGAATTCTTGTCTTTCTTAAAATTACTTTTAGTGTAGATTCTATTATATCCCCTGAACAGACGATCAAAATTAACGGAGCGAATGGAATTCTCGCCGAACTGGCCGTGTGAAATTCCAGAAATCGGTGAAGGCTCCAATTCTCTGGCTTTTAATCTGGCAGTTTCGGGTCTTCCCTCGCGCTGCGTCGTGTCTGCAATGAGAAAGAGCGGGAAACATACTGGTCTGAT
>NC_090727.1:189186959-189194459 GCF_036898095.1 Palaemon carinicauda
TCCAGATTACATTAAAATTATTAGTCGTTCACCAAGAAATTCTAAATTGGCTCTCATCAAAAAAGTACATACTGAATATAGTTGAGAAATTCCAGACTGGCTCTCAAAAAAAGTAAACTTTGGATCAAGTTAAGAAATTCCAGACAAGCTCTCACTAAAAAAGTACAGACTGGATCAAATTAAGAAATTCAAGAATGCCTCTCATTAAAAAAATAGACTGATTCATTTTAAGAATTTCCTTACTGGATCTCAATAAGAAATACATTTTAGATCAAGTTAGGAAATTCCAGACTGATTCTCATAAAGAAAAAAGGAACTGCATCATATCAAGATATTTCATAATAGCTCTCAATAAGAAAGTGAAGTTTGAATTTGGTTAAGGAATTCCAGACTACTTGACTTTAAGAAAGTAGAAACTATCAAGTTAAGAAATTCCAGAATGGCTCTCAATAAGAAAGAAAAGTTTGAATTAGGTTAAGGAATTCCAGACTGATTCTCATTAAGGAAGCATAAACTGTATATCAGAATAAGAAATTCCAGAATGGCTCTCAATAAGAAAGAAAAGTTTGAATTAGGTTGAGGTTTCCAGACTGATTTTCATTAAGAAAGTACAAACTGTATATCAAAATAAGAAATTCCAAAATGGCTCTCAATAAGAAAGAAAAGTTTGAATTAGGTTAAGGTTTCCAGAAAGATTCTCATTAAGAAAATACAAACTGTATCAAGTTAAGAAATTCCAGAATAGCTCTCAACAAGAAAGAAAAGTTTGAATTAGGTTAAGGTTTCCAGACTGATTCTCATTAAGAAAGTACAAACTGTATATCAGAATAAGAAATTCCAGAATGGCTCTCAATAAGAAAGAAAAGTTTGAATTAGGTTAAGGTTTCCAGACTGATTCTCATTAAGAAAGTGCAAACTGTATCAAGTTAAGAAATTCCAGAATGGCTCTCAATAAGAAATTAAAGTCTGAATTGGGATAAGGAATTCCAGACTGATTCTCATAAAGATTGTACAAACTGTATTAAGTTAAGAAATTCCAGAATGGCTCTCAATCTGAAAGTAAAGTTTGAATAAGGTTAAAAAATTGCAGACTGATTCTCTTTAAGAAAATACAAACTGTATCAAGATAAGAAATTCCGGAATTGCTCTCAATAAGAAAGTAAAGTTTGAATTTAGTTAAGGAATTCCAGACTGATTCTCATTAAGAAGGTACAAACTGTATCAAGTTAAGAAATACCAGAATGGTTCTCAACAAGAAAGTAAAGTTCGAATTATGTTAATTAATTCCAGACTGATTGCCATACAAAATGTATAAACTGTATCAAGTTAAGAAATTCCAGAATGGCTCACACTAAGAAAGCATATGCCTGATCAAGTTAAGAAAATACAGACTAGCCTTCAATAAGCAAGGGCAGATTGAGTCTCATTGAGAAAGTGCAGACTGACTGTCATCAAGAAAGTACAGTCAGGCTGCCTTTAACAGTCTGAATGTTATTAAGATTGTACTGATTAATTCTCATTGAGCAAGGACAATCTGGATCACATTAAGAAAAGTTCGTTCTAATAAATTAATATCAATTAGCTGAGATTCATGAAACGTATGATTGCGTGTTTTTGACGTATTTTGTTTAATAACTCAGTCCAAGATGATGCCAATATGCGAACAATTGGACTGTCCCAGTCTAAAAACTTGTCCGAAGGAATAATGTTATTCAATTTCTACGATATTATAGCACGGTTATATCAATTGAACGCCTCGTAACTATTTGAAGGCATATATATATAAGTATTTTATATTTATTTTTTTCATAATTTACTCCTATCAATTGCTACTTTATGAATTCAAAGTTTAAGATGTAAATTGACAATTTGGTAACCCATAGAAACAGTTTGAATAAACAGTAACTTATTTATTTTAGGAGGGGTTTTCCATATTCATATTTATGACAATTTATATATAATAAGAGACATTATTTTGAATGAAATATAAAAATGGGTTTGTTGCTAATGGGAAACTTTGAGTATAAGTAGGCTTTAGACTTTAGTGAACTACTGAACTATAAAAACTGTAAGGACTGTAACGACTCGGGGGTTTCGAGCAGCGAAGTGGTTTGATTAGTTAATAGCCAAAATTCACAATTTTCCCAGAATCATCCCAAATTTTAGCTAAATTGGAGAAACGTGATAATTTTCTACACTGCCTTAGTAACTATGATGTGGATGAGAGACTCTAAGGAGAAATTACAATGAAATATTTCAATCTTCACTTATATTAAGAGGTATGTCCAGTGAAGATTTAGTGTCTTAATATTAGGACATTTGATCTCTAGCAAGAATGAAATATAAGTCGAGTAATTTGTTACCCTTTCGTATTATAACTACGGATATATCATTACTAAAAGCAGTGCTTGCCATCTATAATAAACCAATCTTAGTACTTTACACTGAGGAATGTCACCATGCGTATAATTGGTGTGGGTTAGGTTAGGTTGTAAATCAAATTATGTCATATGTGATGCTACTAGTAAATATAAACACTTTTACTATTTTTGCAAGCAGTATTGTTGGCACTCGGGCTACGGATATACCACTTATACCAAGCCTACACAAATGCAAACATAAGCGTATGGCTTTTTAAAGCAAATTCCTTACACAATACATATTCCACATATTAAATTCCTCAGCTGATTAGTAATATTATTACCATCTAAGCTATAACCTTACTTGGAAAAGCAAGAAGCTGTTAGCCCAAGGGCTCTTAACAGTGAAAAATAGCCCAGTGAGAAAGAAAATAAATATACTATGAGGTTTTATTAGTCCGAAAAATACTTTACTTTTCATAAGAAAATGTTGTTCAGACTGGAACTATAATAAAACCCAATTAAATGAAATATTTTAAAAACAGTAACAACATTAAAAGATGTGTTTATTTTAGATTATAATTTTTGTCCCAAAACGATTTTAAACATCACAGTTCAATTAATCATTAGTAGTACACTAGTTTAAAACATGAAATATGAATCGCTTGGTTCGTATTATCCGTGATAATAAAAGAAATTGTTTAGCTTACTGCCCTTTTTTTTTCTGGTAAATTTGTATTTTATTATAGGGTGTGATTTCGAACAGAAAATGTTTTCCTATAGTAAATAACATGATTTAACCGAATTTGACCTTCATTTCAACCGCATACAAACAGATCAACCAATTCGGCTAACTTTAAGTTGCCGAATTGGTTGCTGTTATTACGAATGAAATGAAGGTGAAACCGGTTAAATCAAGTTATTTCCTACAGAAAAACATATATTTTCTGTTAAAATGGTTAAATATAATCACTTGCCATATATGTTGTGTTAAAATATTTAAGGTTACATTGCCCTGTAATACACTACAATAGTACCGTATCAGTAACTGATGCGCTTATTAAACTTACTTATTATGAGTGATATTGGAAGTTATAGGGTTCCAAGCAAAATGGCCGTTTCGTATCAGTGGAGAAGGACTGTTTGTATCTGACATCATGGAAGGATGTGTGACCGGCCGCCGCCCTGACAGACAGTGTTGCCAGATGGGTTAGTCTAAGAATACCCAAAACAACACAAAATTCCCAATTTCCACAAATATATTTTCTTCTGATCATGTAGGCTTTACTAATATAGAAATTACTCACTATACTTCATATAAGTGCAAGTAAACTAATTGCAACAATATAAATGTTTACTCATCTGTGTTTCTTATTCATAGAAATTTGCACAGAATATCTCTATCAGACATCCAAAATCCCCAAATCTAGGGATAAATTTCCATATCTGGCAACTCTGTCGGCTGAAGGGGGTACATCAAAGACTATATACTGAAGGAAGATAGGAAGGGTCAAAATATGAATATTAATACACTAGTTGGCAACTCCAAAGTTAACACAATAGTTTGACCGCTCAGTATTTAGATGGCGTTGTAGGTATATCGTTTGTCGTCTGTTTGTTTATATTCAGAATTTGACAGTTGGCACAAACGAAATCATGGCGCCAGCAGTGAATAAGTCACACAGTGTGTTTTTTGCAATAAACGAAAAGAAACCGATCCTCATTAGGTGTTTCACAGGTTCCCTAAGGACAAAGAACTGTTAGTACTAACAGTATAATACATGAAATATGTGCTACTAATGAGTAAGCCGCACTGGTATTGGATATAAGATTAAGGCTAGGCATCCGCAATACACTTTTCTCAAACTTTTTTATTTGGTCATAAAGCTATTGAAATAAAGTATTTCTCATGAGCTGACATATTTGACGTTAGGAACATATTTAGTGGTATGTGATATATTTAATTTTGATTTAACTTATAAGTGTATGAATATTTCAGCATGTTGGCACACCAGAGTAGCATTACCGGAGTATACTGCTTCAACATATTATTTTGTTAGTGTTCCTTATATTCTAATATTTTTATATTTCCTAAATTAAGACGAACATTTTACAGTATTTTATACTGTATTTGTATTTTAATGAACATTGAATGTGTGTTAACTGTCTGCACTTTCTATGTTTGCATACATGCTTTGTCTTATGATTGCATTATGTATTTAATTTTTGAAGAAAACCTTATTTTTTGGTATTATGTTTTCTCATATTTATAATTATAATAGAGTTTATTTGCATGTAATTCATAATGTAATTTTGGTTTGTTTGTATGTTATTCTTTTATTTTTTTTTTTACAATTTTTATATGTGCAATAATGTTTACTGAGTTATTTTGTCTTATTTGTGTATAATTTATTAAAGTTCATTTGCATGTGATCTATCTTGCACTTTTGGGTGGCTTGTATGCTACCTTATTTCTATTTCCAACTACCTTTTGGTTATTTTTATGGGTGATACAATTTATTGAGTTATTTTGTTCTCTTTGTTTTTATATTTATACATTTATTAGTTTATATTACTAAAGAGTATATATGAGTGCATTATGCCTTTCTGTTTCAATAAAAAGAAAAATTACAATTGTGTTTGTATACACCTTATATCTCCATCCTACAGTGGCCTACAAACTCTGATTAAATGTATGGCTATTGCCTACACATATGCACTTGTGGCTAAGTTAAACAAATCAGATATACAGTATGTTTTTCTTTATTCGAGCCTGATATTGTAGAGAACATTTAAAAATGATTGTTATATACAATACTTAAATTTGCAAGAAATTTTACCGAATTATAAGAGATATGGCTATTAAGTTTCTGGAAAATAGTCTTAGAAACTTTGGGAAATGTTTTCTTAATTTATATATGTACATATTTGTAAATTTGCAATTTAGTTATCTAAATTCTAAGAATACAATATATTGACGTAGTAATGCTTATTATGAACAAATATGTCGCAAAATTTACAATCGAATTCCATCCTATATTCCCGTAAGCATTACCCCTCTGAATGTTTGACCGCTCGCTCAATAGATGGACTCATTCGTTTCGGATGGGAGTATCTGGCATCTTTTCATAGCACACTCATTTGGGTGCTATTAGGCTCAGCCTTCCCATCTTCCTTCAGTATATAGTCTTTTGGGTACATCCCGTGACAACATTGTTCCACAAATGTTCCAGCACAAAAAGAAAAAAAAAAAAATGGATTCTGGTAACTTTAGGGGGTATCCGCAAAATACAATCTTTAATTGTTTATATAACAAATCACGTTAAAATACAACATAGATTCTTCAGTAAGCATAGCTAGTCACGAAAGCAGAGGTAGAACTATCATTAAATAGATTTTAAAAGACTAAATTGTAGCTCTGTCGCTAATTGCTTTGAGAAATTATTGTTATTAATATTCAATGCTATTTCAAAAATAAATTTTTTTTTATTAAATCACATGCTTCTAGGTAAAACTTGATATTTATAATAAAAATTAGGAATCTTATAAATATTTTGATGGATGTGAAAAAATTAAAAAGACCTTTTTGCTACACCATGTGGGTAAACAAAAAGAAACGCCCAATGCGAATAACGAAAAACATTTTATTCTAAAAATATAAACTCATAGTAATTATAGATAGGAGTTTTTATTTGAATAACCCTTACATTTTATATCTGAACTTGCTATATTTCTATCTTTCTCAACCATACGATGATCTTCAGTTTCACCTCCGGCAAAATAGTTCCTATTTAAACTTTATTTTTTCCGTGCAATTAATGGTTTATCATAACTTCTCTCTCTCTCTCTCTCTCTCTCTCTCTCTCTCTCTCTCTCTCTCTCTCTCTCTCTCTCTCTTTCATATATATATATATATATATATATATATATATATATATATATATATATATATATATATATATATATATGAAAAGAGAGAGAGAGAGAGAGAGAGAGAGAGAGAGAGAGAGAGAGAGAGAGAGAGAGAGAGAGAGAGAGAGAGAGAGAGAGAGACTAGTTAAGAAAAACGAAACAACTGACTTTCGGATATCCCGTTTTCTTTGATTTCTTATTGTTACCACAAAAACACTCAAGTAAAATTTGCCTCAGCAAACAACTACCATCTTTAAAGGAGGCGTTGCTAATATTAACGCTTATGCCACCTAGTGACTGCTAGAAAAACAAATCCTAAATAGTAACTGACAACTTTTAGGTTCGCCAGATGACGTCATCTTCGATATAACATAAACCCCACAAAATTTTAATGACTTGGTTAGTGACATGAATAATTGAATGGAAGTGAAATGTCCATCACATAAGGTAATGCGATTTAAACAACTAAAACACCTTAAATAAATACCTTCTAAAAATGGTACACAGCAACTACCAATCATGGACTTTGTGTTAAAAGAACTATTGTTTAATTCTTCAGGATGCATATGAAATATCCTAATCTACGAATGTTTTACGGAAATTTATATTTTAACTGAGGGTAATTATCATTTATAATTGACAATGATATGCTTTATTCATAAATTGAATAATTTTTAGGGTTTTTGCTAAATATGGCTGGTAATACAAAAAGTAGCAAATTCCTTCGAGAAGAAGGGGCTTTAAAAGAGAATGCAAACTACAACGTTCTTAAGTGCCCTCGTCAGTGATTTGCATTCTTAGGAATAATCAGTGATTGCAAATAGGTCGGCTAACTCTGAACCAAATAACTTTAAAATGGAATAAATGTACCCTGGTTACTGGTAAGGTGCAAATTTTAAATGGTTTTCAATTCCTGGAAACAAAAATATCGAACGACTTCTACTTCTCCTTTTTTTGTGAAGATAGAGTAAAATGTAGCCTACTGTTATTAGTACTTAGTGCGTAAGACACATTATATCATTAATATTAGTAATAGTTCGCTGGCTACTTTCCTCTTAGTAAGGGTAGAAGAGACTTTTTACTATGGTAAGTAGCTTTTCTAGGAGGAGGGCATTCCAAAATAAGATAATTTTCCTCTAGTCTTAGGTGGTGCCATAACCTTTGTACCATCGTCTTTCAAATATCTTCGGTTATAGTTCTCTTGCACGCTGTTCTGTCTGGTTTCTCT
>NC_090727.1:189201959-189204459 GCF_036898095.1 Palaemon carinicauda
TTGTAAAAACACAAAGCCACGACCAAAATCACTCGCATCAACTACCAATTTAAAAGTTTTGGAAAATCTGGAACAGGAACTACTGGATGACTCGATAACATTAACTTAACCGAGTCAAAAGCTTCCTGAAAAACTATTATCCCATGCAAACATAATCTTTTTTAAAGTTAGAGTAGTGAGAGGGAGAACAACTTGTGAATTTTTTTTTCTACAAAATTCCTATAAAAACCAGCCATTCCAAGAAAACGCAGTAGAGATTTTATAATATCATGGACTGGAAATTCACAATGGCTTCAACTTTAGCTTCTGTGGGAATAACTTTATTATGACCTACCACATGCCTCAGATAAGTAACACTTCTATCACTAATCTATTATTTTACCAAATTAACGTAAAACCAACACTAGCAAGTCAGCTAAACAAATCCTTCAAACTAAGAATGTGTTCCTTCCAAGAATCACTATTAAAAATATCATCAATATAAATATTACACTTGGGAAACCCCTGTAAACCTAATTCACCAAACGCTGAAAAGTGGAAGAAGCATCTTTCATACCATACGGCATTATACGATATTGATATAACCCATCAGGCGTTACAAATGCAGAAACTCTTAGCACTCTCAGGCAATAGCACTTGCCAATAACCCTTTAGCAAATCAAATTTGCTGATAAATATTGCTTGACCAACTTGGTCAACACAGTCATCTATCCAAAGGATAGAATAAGTGTCAGCTGCAGAGCAAAAACTCATTCTGCGATAGTAAGTGACAAAACGCATACTACCATCAGGCATTGGAACCGAAATATACCTAAGAGGGAGAACTCCAATCACGTTGACTAGGCCCGATGAGATGATTATCCAACATATATTGAATCTCAAACCCACATTTATTCACACTTGCAAGGACCAACACGAGAAGGATGCTGCTTAACAATGTGATCACCAACATCAACATTATGGAACGACACATTTGTCTTTGGTGGCACATCAAGAAACACACATGAATACATGTCAAGCAACTATTTCACATCAAATGCAGAAACATTACATTTAGATACACCAGAATTTCAGAGTTGCATACTCTGAATGGTGACCCTAGAGACTTGACATCAACATCACTATTTTCACCCTCTTCATTTTTCTCCTCTACACTAATGACTGTAGCTGTCTTGGCTTCTTCCTTTCGTTCATGATATACTTTAAGTAAGTTGATATGATACACACGTCACTAATGTCCTTTATCAGATGTACTGACTACACAGTCGGTGTCACTTATTCTCCTCTCAATCACATATGGTCCATTAAATTTGACACTCAATACATTTCCAGGATCAGGAAGTAACACTAGAACTTTATCACCGGGCTGGAATTTTCTTGCTCTTGATGAACGGTCGTTCAAAGTCTTCATGTTTTTCTGGGTCATCTTAAGATGATCACTGACTGTATGACTGGCTGTCTTGAATCTTTCTTTAAATTGAGACACCTAATTTAAAACATTATACTTGGCGGTTTCATTCATTTACTACTCCTTTAGTGTCTTTAATGGTCCCCTAACATTATGGTCAAACACCAGCTCAAGCAAACTAAAACCAAGGGATTCTTGAACATTCTCCCAATAGGCAAACAGCAGACTTCCTGTCAAAAACCGGTGGTCATCTACAGTATTAACGTCTATGGGTAGTACACCAAAGGAGTATTTGGTAGAGTAAGAGCCATGGTCTTACTTTCTTCTTTCTTCTTCAACTTAAAACACTCAGACACTTTGTGACCTGGTTTATTACAATAACTACACATTACAGAACTGCCACTAGTTGACTTGCTATTCAAACTACTACTTTGAGACTTGGCATGTGAATAATAACTAGACCTTTGACCTTCAACATTATTACTAGTGTGCTTATCTGAGTCCCTATAGTCTTTTGACTTATTGAAATTTTTATCATTCGACCTCGATTACTTGTGAGCTAGTACATAATCATCAGAACACACAGCTGTTTCACGAAGGGTAGATAACTTTTCTCATTTAAACAAACTTGAATATTCTCACTAACACGTTTCGTAAACTGCTCAATTGAAATAATTTCCTTTATTCTCATAAAAATTATCCTTACATTCTCCTGTCTTACACTATTTATCAAGCTAATCTGTCCGTTCCCTACTAAATGCTACATATGTCTGCTTGTCTTGTTTGATCCACCTCCTAAACTTCATTCTATGAGCTTCTGGAGCTATTCCATAGGCCTCGAAAAATAGTATTTTTCAAGAATTCATAATCATCACCTCTATCCTCAGGAATGGAAGCAGAGACTTTTTTGTACCCTGCCACACAAAACTCCTGACAATATACATGGCCCATTTTTTGTTTGCCATTTGTATTTTTATCTTTCTCTCAAAATAGACAAAATATTCCTCTAAATCCTTGTCAGTAAAAGGAGGCACAACTATTTTTGTTGGAAATATCTGACCTAGATTTATCTGCATCTTTAGAATTAGCCTG
>NC_090727.1:189214459-189226959 GCF_036898095.1 Palaemon carinicauda
TAGTTGCAGATGATAATGGCATTAGTGGTGGTGCAGGTTTTTCATTATTTGACGATCCTCCTCAGACTGGAGTTATTTATGAAGGTCCGGCTAATTTGCTGCCAAAGGGAAATATAACCACAAACCCTTTCTTGTCTGAAGAGAATTTAGGGCCAGCAGTTCCTACTGTTCCTGTAAATTCTAATTCCAAGGAAATTCAGGAATATGACTTAATTTGTAAAAGGATAGAGTTGTTGAAATTGGAACATGCGGAGAACGAGAGGGTGAGGAGGCATGAGATAGAGATGGTCAACATTAATTTGGAAATGGCTAGGTTACAGGGGGCTCCAAACCAATTTAGTACCCCACGAGGTAGCCAGCCTGAAAGGTTTAATATTGAGGCTGCATTAAAATTGGTCCCCATTTTCGATGAAAGAAATGTTCCAGAATTCTTCAAGGCCTTTGAGAGGGTGTCTACACGATTGTCTTGGCCACCAGAGATGTGGACGGTGCTAATCCAGTGTAAATTGGTAGGCAAGGCAATCAGGGTATATAATGCCTTGGAGGAAGGGATAGCCAGGAATTATCACAAGGTAAAGGCACTGATTTTAAAAGCGTATGATTTGGTCCCTGAGGCATACAGATTAAAGTTTAGAAATTTTAATAAACATCCTTCCTTATCGTATGTAGAATTTGCCAGGTTCAAGGAGGAACAGTTTGACGACTGGTTGAAAAGTCGTCAAGTTGTCACTTCTTCTTCCTTGAGAGAACTAATGCTTTTGGAGGAGTTTAAGAAATCTTGCTCCAAAGAAATAAGAATTTATTTGGAAGAAGTAAAGGTCACTAATTAAGGTAAGGCAGCTCAAGTGGCTGACGAATTTGTCTTGACTCATAGAGCAGGTTCAGGCAATTTTGTCAGCAAAGATAAAAGTAATAATGTAGTAGAGTCAGCGAATTTTCATAAAGGAATAAGATGTGATAATAATAAGCCTAAGAATTCAGTGGTTCAAAATAATTTCCAAGCTAGTAACAATGGAAGATTCACGGGTAAACCTGGTACTCGTGTATTTTCCAATGGAGGTAGTACTGGAACGAGAAACAATAATGTGAAGACTTGTTTCTGGTGTAAGAAACCCGGTCATTTCCAGGCTCAATGTCAAGCCAGAACAAATTATCTTCAAAAAAATAATCCTGTGGCTTTAATGCCAAGTACATCTCCTGACGTAAAATTACCCATAATTAGTAGTGATACTGGTAGTAATTGTACGCCTGGATATGGAAATAATAATCCACAGGAATGACTGAAGTATGATAAATACATATGGCCTGGTAAAGTAATATATAATTCTGTCATTATTGATGTTAAGTTCTTGAGAGATACAGGGTCTGCTCGTTCGTTAGTGCTGGAAAGCAGTATGAAGGGTTTGGTGAAGTATTCAGGGAACTTTATTGTTCTGGGAGGTTTCCCGAACACAATAGTTTCGGCTCCTTTAGCAGAGTAATGTTGTCATTCCCTGGGTATTATGGAAAGATAGAGTTGGCCGTTGTTGAGAGTCTTCCTATAGCTGGTATTGATGGCATATTAGGAAATGATATGGTTAATAGTGATGGCCAGGAATTATTTCCAATATTGTCAATCAATAAGTGTCCAGTGGCGGTTACCACTAGAGCTGCAGCAAGAGCTGCAGACTTATTAAATAATGATGAAGAGTTAAATTTGAGTAGTTTAGAGGTAGACGTAGATGTAGGAAGACCCGGGTCAGTAGTAAGTAATGTAGTAAGTAGTGATAATATAATTCCAGATTGGGATCGAACAGCTTTTATTGAAGCCCAGAAAAGAGAGTATAATTTTAATTTGGGTGATACTTCTGACTTGACAAAGCCTCGATTCTGGGTAAAAAAGGGCCTGTTATATAGGGTGAGTCGTCCCCTGGTTGCTAATGATCTCCAAATATCTCGTATTGAGCAAATAGTGGTGCCTTCTCACTTTCAGAGACAAATATTAAATATATCTCATGATGATGCATTCTCTGGTCATTTTGGTGTCTGGAAGACGCTCCGTCGATTGGCTAAATGTTTTTGGTGGCCAGGAATGAAATCGTCAGTAAAACAATATGTGAAAGAATGTCCAGTGTGCCAAGTGGTAGGTAAACCTAATCAGACAATTGTAAAAGCACCTTTATATCCTATACCAGCTATTGGCGAGTCATTTAGTGAGCTAGTAGTTGATATAGTAGGTCCCCTGCCTAAAACTAAAACAGGTTTTGTATATTTACTGACTGTGATGGATCGGGCATCGCGATTTCCCGAAGCCATTCCCATGAAGAAAATAACATCTAAGGCTGTATTTGATCAATTGGTAATTTTCTTTTTGAGGTATGGAATCCCTCGTAAGATACAAACTGATTGTGGAACTAATTTTACTAGTAAGGAATTTCGAAGTTAGTGTGCAGGTCTGGCCATTCTGCACACTACTAGTGTTCCTTACCACCCAGAGAGTCAGGGAGTGGTGGAAAGATTCCATCAAACTCTTAAATCAATTTTAAGGAGATTTTGCTGTGAGCATGGAGAGGAATGGGATAAGGGTCTTCCTTTTGCTCTCTTTGCTCTTAGAAGTCATCCAAATTCATCCACGGGCGTGGCTCCTTTTGAGTTAGTCTTTGGACATAAAATAAGGGGTCCTTTAGAAATTCTATATGAAATTTTGGAGTCCGATCAAATAAAGGAGACGAACGTGGGTGAATTTGTTGATAACCTTAAAGAAAAACTTTCTAGCGCCTGGAAGTTTGCTAGAGAAAATTTAGCTAACTCTCAGGCTGCTATGAAAAGTAATTATGACAAGAAAACTCGAGCACGGTCGTTTGAGCCTGGGGAATTAGTTTTGGTGTTGGGTACTGATTCGGATAACTTCCTTGAACCCAGGTATAAGGGGCCTTGGAAGGTGTTGAGGAAGTTATCCGATCTTAATTATGAAATAGAAGCTCCCGGGACCAAACGAAAGTGTCGAATTTTTCACATTAACCGACTGAAACCTTATGTCTCTAGTAGATCTGATACTTTGGAAACCGGGTATGAATCAGTTTCTTTGTTGGCAGAGGTGCTTCTTGATGGATCTGAGGAAATAATTAATCAAGTACCTTCGGATACTCTATCTAAGAATGTACAATGTTTGGATGGGCTGGATGAGCATCTGAAGCATCTTGATCTAAATCAAAGAAGGGAAATGGAAGGTTTAATTCATTCTTTTTCAGATTTGGTTAGAGACTCTCCCGGATTGACTAGTTTAATTGAACATGATGTGGTAGTAGGAGAAGCTTCACCAATTAAACAAAGCCCTTATTGACTAAATCCCACTAAAATGGATATAGTCAATAAGGAAATAGAATATATGTTGAAGCATGATTTGATACAACCTTCTGTTAGTCTTTGGAGCTCCCCTATAGTATTGGTAAAGAAATCCGATGGACAGTATCGGATGTGCGTCGACTATCGTAAGGTTAATACGCATACTAAAAATGATTCCTTTCCCCTTCCTAGAATTGACGACTGCATAGACCGCATTGGTTCAGCAAAGTATATCACAAAATTGGATCTGCTCAAGGGCTACTGGCAAGTTCCTTTGTCGAATCGAGCAAGAGAGATTTCAGCATTTGTCACCCCATTCGGCTTGTATGAATGCAAGGTCACGCCTTTTGGGATGAGGAATGCTGCTTGTACTTTTCAAAGATTAATGAACCGTGTGGTCTGTGGATTAGAAGGTACTGAGATTTACATTGATGATCTTGTTGTCCACAGTAATGATTGGAAAACTCATTTACTCAGATTACGTAATGTTTTTGAAGCTCTCCGTGCTGCGGGTTTAGTCATTAACCTCGCTAAATGCGAATTTGGTAAGGCTAAAGTTGTGTATCTGGGTCATGAGGTTGGTCTGGGTCATATAGCCCCAAAACAGGCTAACGTCGAGGCTATAACTAATTTAAAGAGACCTTGCAATGTCCGAGAAGTTCGAAAGGTGTTGGGTATGATGGGCTATTATAGAAGGTTCGTTAGGAACTTTTCTGACATTGCCCGTCCCCTGAATGATCTTTTACAAAAAAATTAGAAATTCATTTGGACTAGTGATTGTGAAGAAGCATTCATAAGAATCAAGACTATTCTCATGTCTGAACCTATTTTGGTTTCTCCGAATTTTCAAGCTCCCTTTATAATTGCTGTTGACGCTAGTGATATAGGTATTGGAGGAGTTCTCTTTCAAAGGGGTGAAGACAGGGAGGTGTACCCAATATCCTACTACAGCAAAAAGTTGTTAACGGCAGAGCGTAAGTATTCAACTATTGAGAAAGAGGCTCTCGCCCTGATCCGTACCATATCTCATTTTAAACCATACTTAACTAATCTTTCTTTTCCAGTGGAGGTATGGACGGATCATAATCCGTTAGTGTTTATTGAACGGATGAAAGGGTCTAACCAAAGAATTTTACGCTGGGCCTTGCAACTGCAAGAGCTCAACTTGGTAATTAAGCATATTAAAGGATCTGATAATAAGATCCCGGACACCTTGTCTAGAATGTAAAGTGTTTTTTTTTTTTTTTTTTTTTTTGGTCTCCCTGCCTCTTTCGCCCTGCTCGTTCCTCTTTGTGTTCATTTAGAGTGAAAGCAAGTGCTAACTTTATGGTTTATTCCGACATCGTTCTGTTGTTTCGTTTATTTATGCGATATTTTTTTTTTTGCCAGTGTTGTTTTTAGTTTAAGTATTAGCTGTAAGAAATATTCTGTTCTATATTAGTCATAGTTTCTTATTAGCAGATAGATAGCTCTTTGTGCCATTTATTATGACTTTAAGTTTTAGCAAGGACTTTTGGAATTTCGGAACTTTATCATTTTTCGTGATTTAATATATTTTGCTCTTGGCTTTAGATTTTTTTTTCAGGTTCTGTGTTTAATTAGACTGTTTATATCTTTGTATGTTTGAGTTATATTTAATGCTGACCTTTTTATTTCAGGATGTGTAATGCACCATTGTGTGTACTGTATTAGATAATCCAATGCATGTTTATATTAAGGTTATCTTTACTTTTGAGATTTATTTTATTTTTAGATTTAATTGATTCTTTAGAATGTATAAAAATTTTTACTCTATTGGGTAAAAATTTTTTGTAGGGGGAGAAAGGTATTAGATTAAAGTAAATTCATTATAATTTGATTATAAGTTGTTAATACTTTTCCAACCTTTTGATCTTGTTTTAGTTTTTAATTTATTAATAAGCCAGCGTCATTCTTAGTTTGATGAACTCTGTAGAGAGTCATATGACTTCTCAGTTTTGTTTTTGTTTACCACCTTCTCCCCCGGTATTAGTGAACTACTGAAGTGCCTTATTAACGATCGCTGTTTTTCTCTCCTATGAGCTGTGTTGTTGACTCGAGTGAAAGGCTTGATCGAATGGTGGTGATAAGTGACAGAGTTAGTTCGAGTTCCTACTCACAGTCTGACGCTTTGCCACTTCATCTTGGTGACCTTTGGAGTTTTTGAAGCACTTCCTTCGCTACTTTGTGTGTGGTCGCTGGTGTTTGTCACCCGCGGCATTCATCAGCCACGTCCCTTCCCTCGTTCGTCAGGGGATTTGCGAACGAGTTGGCCCGTTTCTACTGAGAACGGTGCGGTTTGCGACGTGCGAGATCCGTTGAAGTCCCGGATTCTCGGAGGCTACCACCCTTGGCGTTCCTGTGGCATTTTGGATTGCCTTCGGGCATTGCAGCTTGATCTAGTTGACCTGCTCATCAGCGTCAGTGAGTTCTTGGAACTCGTGGAGATACGTAGGGCGGCATACTACAGGTATGAGATATTTTTATTGTTATTTACGACGATCGTGGATCGCCGAGTACCTGTAGGTGTGCACGCCCTTGTTTGCAGTACGGTCTTCTGGACCTTGGATGGCCTGATGGGACAATCTACCGAGCTGTTTGTGATAATTCCCTTTGTATAATTTGTAAGATAATTATTTTCATAATTCATTGTTTATTAAGTTAAGTTTAACGTTTAAGTTAGTTTGTTTGTGCTAGGTAGGAGTAATATTAAGTTTCCCACTTATGTTCTCTTTCTTCCTTCTACCTATCTTAGTTTGTTAGGTTAGTTTTCTGGCCAGTGATTTTGAAAGGTAGCTGCCTGAAATGTTGTATTTACAATCTTCCTATTTCTTAGCCTAGGGATTAACTTAGTTGTAGGTGATCTTTTAAAGATCTTAAGGTTGGTTTTCCCTCAATTTGTATATTCATTTATTTTGCTTATTATTGTTACCAACCCATCATTTTTTTTTGTGTTTGTAAATAAATATTGTAACTTTTGTTGAGGTGTTTGTTCTTTTGTTCCCAAATTGCTGTGTTAAATTTTTACTGACCGCAAATTTCTGAATAGAAAGAACCCTTGAAATTACGGCCGTAAATACGGTCGTAACAATATATATATATATATATATATATATATATATATATATATATATATATATATATATATATATATATATATATATATATATATATATATATCATCACCATCTCCTCCTACACCTATTGACGCAAAGGGCGTCGGTCAGATTTCGCCAGTCGTCTCTATATTTTGGTTTTAAATCAACACTTCTCTATTCATCATCCCCCACTTCACGCTTCATAGTCCTCAGCCATGTAGGCCTGGGTATTCCAACTCTTCTAGTTTGGTGATCTAATCTCTCTTGCAGAGTGCGAGGATCATGCCCAAACCACCTCCATCTACCCCTCGCCATGATGTCATCCACATATGGCACTCGAGTAATCTCTCTTACAGTTTCATTTCTAACCATGTCCTGTCATTTCACCCTCAACATTCTTCTAAGGGCTTTGTTCTCAAATCTACAAAATCTGTCGGATATTGTTTCATTGTCATACCACAACTCATGTCCACACAGTAACACCGATCTCACTTACCTGATATATAGTCTTATTTCTATATGTTATTTCAGGCGATTTGATTTCCAAATTTTACTTAACTTAGCCATTGTCTGATTTTTTTAATTTTTCATTAAACTCAAATTTTAAAGATCCTGTATTAGAAATCATAGTTCTCAAATATCTGTATGATTCTACCTCATTAATCCTTTTTCCTTCCAATGATAATTCATATTCCATTGCATATTCCATTCCTATCATCTCTGTCCTTCTTCAATTTATCTTAAGCCCACCCTTATGTGATATTTTATGCATTCTGGTAAGAAAGCTTGTCAAGTCCTGTGGTGTTCTGTTAATAGGGAATTCTTCATATTCCTCCTCAGATGGCTCATGAAGGAGAGAGAGAGAGAGAGAGAGAGAGAGAGAGAGAGAGAGAGAGAGAGAGAGAGAGAGAGAGAGAGAAAAAAATTATGGTATTTATATATGGTAATATAAACAGATGTGCATATAATGGTAACACATTTCAGAAAAATAGCTAAGTTACAGAATTGTGATGTTACTTTGTTTAGAATAGGAGTCAAATTAGCTTACACGTTCTTACAGGAAATGAATAATCGACGCACGAACGAAAAACGTCTTGGGGGAGGGGGTTAAACAAACATAAACGGGATATTTTCTATCACGAAATAAAATCTTTCTGATGACATTTCAACATCTTGATGATTGCCACGAAATATTTGTTTTATGTCCAGAGGAAAGTCAAAGGAAATTAATAATAGGCTCTCGTAACTTGAAGATAAAATTGCAGAAGGGTTGAGTATCTATTTTTTTTTAGGAGAAACAAAAATAGAAAGATATAGAGTCATTCTTTTATGTAAGAAGACGCCAGAGCGGAGAGACAGACAAAATTCTTTGTTTATTTTCGATGAAACCGAAAACATTCGCCTTCGTTTCTAAGGTGGATTGTCCAGTCGATAAATGGGGTCTGTGTGAAAAGGAAGAAGTAATACAGAAAATTTTTTAAAGAGTGAAAAATACCTTATATAAACTAAGGTAAAAATAAAAAAAAACATGAAAATCATACATTAAGCAAATTATTTTTAATTTATTAAAGCAAATTCATTAAATAAATAATTGGCTTCTGTGAAAAAAAGAATGCAAGTTGGATAAACATTGTATATTCGTCATGGTCATATTTTCATAGACTTGGATGTGGCCACCCAAAGACACACAATACATCCATAAATTCCATTTGTTTACATTATATTTCTTTAAACTTTATTATTTACAAAATACTATAGTGTTTCTGTAGACTATGTTGTTATTATATTACTGTAACAACCGTGTGTCACACGATCGTACATAGTTCATTTTGTGCTTGTATCTTCGCTCTCCCCTCGCACTAAAAGAACCTGAAAAATCATGTCTGCTTTTCTCCTCTGTAACAGTGTCAATATTTGAACATGAAAATTCTTGTTGCTTTGAGATTTTGTATATAAAGGAGAGTGTTCTTTAATAAACTCACTCAGTAGCTTTCAACCTGTCTTTGAGTCACAACCTTCTCTCGGCCCGTCAAATTACCATCCGGTTAGATCCAGAGTGTAACAGAAATCGACCCACAATAATTCAATTTATTTCCTATTAGAATGTAACGAAACGCAACGGTCGGAAAGGCAAAGGGATATACACATTATGGAAACAAACACTTGGTCGAATGTATAATTGATAGATGGAGCCATTTATGAAAACTGCACGAATATGAAAATGTGAGAGTCTCAAGATTACATTTTTAATAGATCATATGCTTAATCTTTATACTTCATTTTCTTTATAATACTTGCTTGTGTTCATCTACGAGAGTTGGCTGCAGATAATAGGTGAAATGATGGCATTACTGAAACGTGTGTTTGTCTAAGAGAGAGAGAGAGAGAGAGAGAGAGAGAGAGAGAGAGAGAGAGAGAGAGAGAGAGAGAGAGAGAGAGAGAGAGGGGAAACCATGTTTTTAAATATGCTAACAATTGATCATCATAATCATCATCAAGAGCCGTAACTAGTTCACAGCAGAAAAATGTCTCGGACATACATTTCCACTCACGTCTGTTTATAGATTCTATGCCAGTCTATAACGGAAAATTTTCTTAGCTCGTCAATCCATCGTCTTGTCTTCCTTCCACTACTTTATCTGTCATTCTCAATATATGTCCATCCCATGTCCATTTCTTTTTCTTACATGTAGCGGGAATATCCTCTACTTCAGCTTGCTCTAGTATTCATGTTGCTCTTTCTGTTTCTTGGTGTTATTTCCATCATTGAACTCAGGGACAAATATCATCACATAATATAAATACTGAAAACGAAAAATTCTGTTTTTAAAGTAAACAGAGGAAGGAAACAGTTATATCACGAAAGAAAAGAAATTTGACAAAATACAGGAAAAGAAATTTGAAATTTTGGTTTTCATCGAATGCTATTAATTAGCAAGATTGTTCCTTCATGCACGAGTAAACATGAGTTGGAATATACAAGCATTCTTTATATTTATACACACACACACACACACACACACACATATATATATATATATATATATATATATATATATACATATATATATATATATATTATATAAATGTGTTTGTATGTATATATACTGTATATATATTTGTATATATATACATACATATATATATATATATATATATATATATATTGTTGCAAAGTAAGCTACAGCCCTGTTTGGAAAAGCATGATGTTATAAGCCCAAGGACTCCAACAGGGAACAATAGCCCAGTGACGATAAGAAACCGGGAAATAAATAAAATACAAGAAAAGTAAGTCACAATCAAAATAACATATTTTAAGAATGGCAACATTAAATCGGATCTTTACTCTATGAACATTAAAAGCATAAAAATAAACAGGAGGGAGAGAAACAAAATAGAATAGCATACCAGAGTGTATCCTTAAGCAAGAGAACTTTAACCCAAGACAGTGGAAGACCATGGTACAGAGGCTATGTCACTACCAAAGACTAGAGAACAATGGTTTGATTTTGGAGTGGTGTCCTCCTTGAAATGCTACTTACTATAGCTAAAGAGTCTCTTGTTCCCTTACCAAGAAGAAAGTAGCCACTGAAAAATTACATTGCAGTAGTTAACCCCTTGAGAGAAGAATTGTTTGGTAATCTCAGTGTTGTTAGGTGTATGAGGAAAGAGAAGAATGTGGAGAGAATAGGCCAGACTATGCGGCATGTTTAGGCAAAGAAAAAATGAGCCGTAACTGAAGAGAGGGATCTAATGTAGTACTGTACTGTCTGACAAGTCAAAGGTTCCAATAACTCCCTTACTGAGTGGGGGAAACCTTAACGTGGTGAAAGGATTTCAGTAACGCCATGATCAGCAAAGCAGTACTAGTCAGGGCCACACTTAGATGGTTTGCTGTGAGTGATCAGACGAAAATCTCCCACCATCACCAATCCGCACTGGACAGCGTGGTGATGAAAACTGATCAAATCCCAGACATGTCAGGTCTTTGCCCTGCAGTGGACTATAAACGGCTGCATTTGTTGTTTGTTTGTTGTTGTATATACATACACACACACACACACACACACACACACACACACACATATATATATATATATATATATATATATATATATATATATATATATATATATATATATATATATATATATATATCGAGTTCAGCGAGATAGGGAGGAAATGACTATTCGTTCCACGGAATCTCCATTGTGTATTTACTTGGCTAAACAGTATTTTGTTGTTGGGTGATTGTGGCAGATCGCAGTCACGGCAGAGGAGGGCATTAGGGTCGCCACCTCATTCCAAAACAGATTAAAATATTATTATTATTATTATCATTATTATTATTATTGTTATTATTTGCTAAGCTACCACCCTAGTTGGAAAAGAAAAATGCTATAAGCCTAGGGGCTCCAACAAAGAAAATAGCCCAGTGAGGAAAGGAAACAAGGAAAAATAACATATTTCAAGAACAGTCATAACATTAAAATCTAAATTTCCTATATAAACTATAAAAACTTTAACAAAACTATAGGACGAGAAATGAATTAGAATAGTGTGGCCGAGTGTAGCTTCAAGCAAGAGAACTCTAATCCAAGACAGAGGAAGACCATGGTAGGGATGCTATTTTACTACACAAGACTAGAGAACAATGGTTTGATTTAGGAGTGCCCTTTTCCCCGAAGAGCTGCTAACTATACAGTAGTTAAAGAGTCTCTTCTACACTTACCAAGAGGAAAGTAGCCACTGAGCAATTATATTTCAGTATTTAACCCCTTGGGTGAAGAAGAATTGTCTGGTATTCTCAGTGTTGTCAGGGATATGAGGACCGAGGAGAATTTGAGAAGAATAGGCCAGACTATTTGGTGTATGTGTAAGCAAGGGAAAAATGAACCGTAACCGGAGAGATGGAGCCAACGTTGTACTGTCTGGCCAATCAAAGGAGCCCATAACTCTCTAGCGGTAGTATCTAAACGGGTGGCTGGTGCCCTGGCCAACCTACTACCTATGAAATATTTGTTAGAGAAGCATAAAAAGTATATCATTTCAAATGTAGGTAAATTCGTACATAATATTTGTGCTTGTATGAGGCATAATGAAGATTATTGATTAAAGGAAGGTAATTAATGAAAAATTAACAATGACATCACAAGCAAGTACTCTTAAAACTTCTCTCTCTCTCTCTCTCTCTCTCTCTCTCTCTCTCTCTCTCTCTCTCTCTCTTTTAAATCATGTATAATATTAAGAGAAATTCTTCGCAAACTTCATCCTGCAACTGAATAAGAATAAAATTACAGAACAAAATTATTGTTCCATATTGATTTTCCTAGAACATGAAAAGTTGCACTAGTAACCAGAAAATATAAGTGTTGCGGTCAGTTATATTAAAGAGTAGATTGTGTAAATTATACATCAGTGTCATATTCCCCTATTAATTGATTTAGTATGGAAAAAAAAGGTAAACAGTAACATTGAAAGTAAATAATAGCCAGCAAACATATAACATTGACTATATTTTAGATTAACATAAATGTTTACAATATCAAGATTTATAATACACTCACAATTCACCTATTAATTAATTACATAAATACGTTATGTGATACAGGACTTGGATTTATAAGGCTCTATGAGGTCAGACTCAGATGATGACAAAACTTAGCGCCAAATTTTAAAGTCGTTTCCAGGACTAGAGTTTCAAATGTAAATAATGATAATCGGGAGCAAAGGTTTCCTCTTTTTCTTCTAAAAATTAGTAGCGTTGTAATTGGAAATAATTAAGCAGTGTCACATCAGGTGTCACAGAAATTGTTGACTCGGAGATGGGTGATGTGTCTCTGTTCAAATGCAGCTGCTGTACTCTATATATATCCTGGACCCGTTTTCTATAAGACTCAAGAAAGTTCGTGAAAATTCCTGAGGGATTCTATATTACGTAATAAGTAAGACTGCAGACGTGGACAAAATTCCAGAAGCTCTTGTTCAAAAATACAACAATGTCGTTAATTTACAAATTACAATGTTTCTTTATCTTAACATTAATATTCAATAATTCAA
>NC_090727.1:189231959-189239459 GCF_036898095.1 Palaemon carinicauda
AATCTCCAGAGGCTGGTCCATAACTCTAATTTGTTGTCTCTGCATTTTCATTAAAAATTATCTCAGTTTTTCTCATAATCATTTTCAGTCCTACATTTATGCTTTCTCTATTCAAATCTTCTATTAAATTTTGTAATTCCTACCATGATTTACTAAACAAAACTACGTCATCCGCAAAACTTAAGTTGTTAAGGTTTTCCCCATTAATATAAATTCCTACATTTTCCTAATCCAAATTCTCAAAGACTTCTTCTAGACATGCTATGAATAATTTAGGAGAGATAGGGTCTCCCTGTCTAACTACTTCCTCGATCAGAATTTTTTCACTATCTTTATGTAGTTTTAGGATTGTTGTACTTCCTGTATAGATATCTTCAAATATTGTAACGTAAGACTCTTCTATTCCTAGTTTTTGAAGATATTTCTTTACTGCTGATGTTTTGACAAAATCAAAAACTTTCTCATAGTCTATAAATGCCATATATAGTGGTTTGTCATACTCTGTTGATTTTCCCATTAGCTGGTTAATTACATGGACATGGTCAGTCGTTGACTAACTACTTCTAATGCCTGTCTGCTCTCTTGGTTGTTTAAAATCTAGCTGTCTTCCTATTCGGCTTAATATGATCTGTAAATATTTTATATATTACGGAGTGTAAACTTATTGGGCGGTAATTTTTCAGGTCTTTTGTGTCTCGCCTTTTGTGAATCAGTTTAAAGATAAAGATTTTCCAAGCTGTAGGTATAGAGCATTCTTGCAGACATTTGGTGCAGTGTTCAGCCAATTTTACTACAAATCTCCCCCATCTATTATTAAATCAATTGTTTAGCCATCTTCTCCTGCTGCTTTGCCTCTTTTCATGCCTTTTTAATGCTTTCTTTACTTCTCCTACTGTTATGCTTGGTACCCGGCTTAGAAGTTTTGTTATTCTTAATGGTGAAATTATTTCTTATATCACTACTGCATAGCATTGTATAGAAATCTGCTGTAATTTTTGTCACTCCATCTATATTGTGGATAGCATTTCCAGTTTCATCCCTTAAAGCAAACATCTGTTGGCTCCATGTTCCAAGTATTCTTTTCATCAATTTGATGCTTCTTCCTTTTTTTAGCGTTTCCTCAATTTTGGTCTGATTGTGTTTATGAGCATCTTGAATTTTTAGTTTATTTATTGTTCTGGAGAATGGAAAATGGCTGTCTGCTAAAGAAGGTGATGAATGCAAGAGTTGATGGGAGAAGTACAAGAGGAAGGCCAAGGTTTGGGTGGATGGATGGTGTGAAGAAAGCTCTGGGTGATAGGAGGATAGATGTGAGAGAGGCAAGAGAGCGTGCTAGAAATAGGAATGAATGGCGAGCGATTGTGACGCAGTTCCGGTAGGCCCTGCTGCTTCCTCCGGTGCCTTAGATGACCGCGGAGGTAGCAGCAGTAGGGGACTCAGCAGTATGAAGCTTCATCTGTGGTGGAAATGTGGGAGGTTGGGCTGTGGCACCCTAGCAGTACCAGCTGAACTCGGCTGAGTCCCTGGTTAGGCTGGAGGAACGTAGAGAGTAGAGGTCCCCTTTTTGTTTTGTTTCTTGTTGTTGTCGGCTACCCCCCAAAATTGGGGGAAGTGCCTTTGGTATATGTATGTATGTATTGTTCTGGATAGTTTTGCTAATTCTATTCTATCTCTCACAGATTTTACCTTCATTTTCAATCTTCTTCTAGGAGAGCTGCTTACCATAGCTAAGAGTCTCTTCTACCCTTACCAAGAGGAAAGTAGCAACTGAACAATTACAGTGCAGTAGTTAACCACTTGGGTGAAGAAGAATTGTTTGGTAATCTCTGTGTTCTCAGGTGTATGAGGACAGAGAATATGTAAAGAATAGGCCAGAGTATTCGGTGTAGGAGTAGGCAAAAGGAAAATTAACCACAACCAGAGAGAAGGAACGAATGTAGTACTGCCTGGTCAGTCACAGGAGCCCATAATTTTCTAGCGATAGTATCTCAACGGGTAGCTGGTGCCCTGGCCAACCTACTACCAATAGGATAAGAAAAGCAGCCCGTAAAGTAAAGTAAGTAAAATATACTGGACCGGGTGGCCTTTTTGGGATAAAATAGTATCTCTCTCTCTCTCTCTCTCTCTCTCTCTCTCTCTCTCTCTCTCTCTCTCTCTCTCTCTCTCTCTCTCTCTCTCTCAAGTATTCCCGGCTCATTTTCATGCAGGTGAATTCGCCCTGTATCGTAGCAAGGATAGATTGCTCACTCCTTTAAAATGTTTTCAATTGGAAGCGCGATCGATGTTCTTCCTGCCACATCTGTCCTCAGCAGCGAATTCAGTAGCTCTTACAACGTCGCCTTGTGAAGGGAAGAACTCGAGTTACCGACACACGATAACTATTTCCCTGTCACATTTTTCCTGTAAGAAGAAAGATGGTTTCAACTTGGTAGAGAATATAAGAGGGCATATTTATTATACTGTTTTAATTCCGGAATTTGTTTACGACTTCAAGTATTAAGTTAATTTTAAGTCATTTCAATATAATCATTATCTTCCATTCTTATTTTCAGTGCTGCTGCCAGTTAATGTATAGGGCATAAAATAAACCACAGTTAATTGTATAAATCAGCTAACGATCACTTAACTGATTGATTGTGCATTACTTAGTGTCACAATTTTCTAGGTTAATGGGGCAATGCCAATAAGGTGAAGGATGAATAAAATCTTTTTTATATGAATAGACAAATATTCCGTTCATAAATTCAAAAGCAAAATATTCAAATAAACAATCAATAGATGGTCATTAAAAATAATTTGACAGCATCCTGATAGAAGGAACAAGTGGCAGAAATAATGTAGAGTGAAAAGAATTTCGAAACTACCAGTCATCAAAGGTAATATTGTTAAGATAGATAAGTCTTAAATGAATATTACTTGAACTGAAGAGAAAGGTTCAACGGCTGAAATGCTTAATTCCACGTGTCCACTTTAGTATGTATACATGTGTATGTCGGATACACATTTCATGAATGAAGATTGTTTATGTTTTGAGCTAATGTGGGGTTTGTATATGTTATGTGAAGTATGTAGGTCATGCATAGCTATCATTCCTGTCAACTGTCACGCATCTTGCGTGAGACTCACGCATTTTAGCCTCCTGTCACACACTCAAGCGCACTTACTTAAAAAAAAAAAAAAAAAGATATCAATAACACGATATGACAATTGGGAACGTTCTAACAGATTATTACTTAGAGCTATAAATAAACTGTGCAGCATGTGTAGTATTCATAACCATGACAGATGCAGATTAGAACTGTTGCTTTGATTTGATTAATCCAAAGGACAATGTAGAAAGTGACAAGTGTCCTACTCGGGCAGTTATGTTTATTTTATATTATATATTGCCTTTACTACAACTAGACAAGAACTGGAAATTTGAAATGTTATTGATTTTGAAATATAATTTAATGACTAATTTCAATGTGTACATGGTTAAAATTACCATAGGCATTCCTATACCAAAAACTACAATTATTTCCTGACTGGATAACTATATATCAACATGGCATATAAAAAGGATATATTAGATGAAAAACTATTACAGAAAATACAAATTACTAGGTATGTAAATTTATGTCATTATTTTATGTATCACAAATTATATTTTTAAGAATATTATGCCACCAGAGGCCTTCAAATGCCCCTCAAAACATTGAAATTATTTTTGGAAACCTTACGATTCCCCACCAAGGCATTAGCCCGGACCTGACATGGAAACATGGAATATGAACCCCAGCTTAGTTATCCAGAAGGGGTTGACAGCTCTTGGTTACGTATACAAATTTTATGTGTATGTTCTACGTATGTATATAGGTTTATGTGCATTTTACTTATGTAGGTTGTGCGTATTTTACGCATGCAGGAAATCAACCCAGGCAAATTTACTCCCGTAATGGTATATGCGAAACTCTAGACTCATATAGTCATAAAAGGGAGAACAAAATAGTACTTTATAAAAAAAAAAAACACACACGTAATAAAAAAAAAATTGATGAATGATTATATCTCCAAAAAGGTCGTTTCGATAATCACTGAAATTACGTAATTAACAATATAACTCAATACACGTCAAGTGATTTCACACATCTTAGATCAAGAAAATATTTTGTCACAATGAATATTAAACGGCACCTGTGTCAAAAATATTTCCTAAAACCTAAATCAAAACAGCATATTAAGACACAGGAAAATTATCTATTTAATGAAAATAAACCTTTTAAGAAGTCCAAAGACTGCATCCGGACCAACGCCCACCACTCACCAGGTTAAAAGGTCACTCATTAATGGCAGAGGCAAGGGACAATGATAATAGCACCAGAGACAAATGATATATCCATATGATCAGCGCCTAAGAACCATCTCCACCCAAGGTTGGGACAGGGAGGACCAGGTAATGGATGCTGATAATTCATATTTACATATATATGTGTGTGTGTGTGTGTGTGTGTGTGTAGAGAGAGAGAGAGAGAGAGAGAGAGAGAGAGAGAGAGAGAGAGAGAGAGAGAGAGAGATAAATAATTGAGCAATGACAATCTTTTGAAATTGAACACTTGCTTATAAAAAGCATAATTTAAAAAGTCATAGATGAATGATTATGAAAATAAACACATTCATATATATATATATATATATATATATATATATATATATATATATATATATATATATATATATATATATATAATATACATATATACACATATGTTTATATATACACACAAATATATATATATATATATATATATATATATATATATATATATATATATATATATATATATATATATATATAGCCTACGCACATGCACACACCTATATATACATAGGATTTCTGAAATAAATTGGTGTTTGATAACTCAAAAGTTAATTAAATCACAACCACAATTGTTTTCTAGCCGGCCTTGTGAAAGTCTCTGTCAAAAGGCCGTCTAGAAACCAATTGTGGTTGTAAGTTATTTAACTTACCAAAATGTCAAAAGGTGCCAGCTGTGATCCTTTGTTGTCTGCTCAAGAAACAAAATCGAACAAACAAAATATAGAAAAACATCGTATCTCGTTTAAGGAAAAATCCACAAACTCTTGAAGTCTAAAGTAGGCCTTCTGTTTCGTGCCCTAAAAGCTTCCCTGGAGGGCTTCCGTCCCTGGGGGAAGAGGAGGAAGAGTTGGGGGGGGGGGGGGGGTTGATAGGTATAGGCATTTGGCTCTTGACGACTCGGATAAATGAAAGAATCCATTTCACCAGAAGAAAAGGTATTGTTAAAGTTTATTTCATTTTCTTTTCATACTTATTCAACTCCAATAGCTATGTGAATTTTTCAATTTCTTCCTCATTTTTGTTTAATTATCATTTTTTTTCCTTATGAAGCAAACTGATGAACTCAATCTATATTTTACCAATTAACAAATGTATTCTTTATTTTGCATATAGATGGAATTCTTTTATTTTTAAATTTGATGAATCTAATCCTTACTTTGTAAAGATATTGACTAATTCCTCATTTGATACATAATCATATAAATATATAACAATTCTTCATGAGGTTAAGAGATTTTCATTAGTGTATCACCAACCCGGAATCGACCCTAGGAAGAGAAAAAATTCCAGAACATTTCCCGAAAAAAAATATACTACGCATTCGGGGGACCTAAAAAATAAAAATGTACCTGGTGGTCTTGGATGTAAGTGAAGAGATAAGAAATAAAGAGTTGTGGGAGTTGCTACATGCAGATAATTTGATGATTGCCACCGAAAATGAGGAAAACTTACAGAGAAGAGACTTTGCAGAGGAGAAATGTGGGGAAATATGGATAAGACTGAAGCTATGGTGAGCAGTAAAGATAGTAGTGACAAGATCTACTATAAGCCGAAAGGGAGATTGTGAGCATGAAGTTCAGAATAGGATAAAAGTAGCCTAGAGGAAGTGGAGGGAGGTAATAGGAGTGTATGTGATAAGAAAATGCCAATCAAGCTAAAAGTTAAGATCTATAACCCAGTAATAAGACCAGTATTAATGTATGGACCAGAAACGTAGGCTCTAAGACGAAAAGAGGAAGCAAAGCTTGAAAGAACAGTGATGAGAATTCTGAGGAGGATTATGGGAATAACACTGTTTGAAAGATTGGAAAATGATGAAATAAGAAGAATGGCAGGCATAGTAAAGATTAGAGGTGATAAGTGTCAGGACGGAAATGGTGTGGGCACGTGATGAGTATGGATGGTGGGGAAGGAGTAAGGAGGAATTGGAAGAAACCTGTTAGGGGGAGAAGATCAAGAGGAAGGCAAGAATTAAATGGCGAGAAAAGATGAAGGATGATATGGAGAGAAGAGGTTTGGTGGAAGAAAATGCCTTGGTTAGAGGGCATTGGAGAGGGTGTATCAGGCAACCGACCCCTTGATATAGGGATAACGATGGAAAAGAAGGTTAAATGATCAAGGTGGGGTCACAGCCGGATCCTGGGTCAGAGTTAAATTATAAACTAGTCACTAAAGGGTCCGTGTTAGTAACCTAATTTTGAAAAATTTTATAATAATGAAAAGCTAATGCTTTCTGTAGCCAATCAAGGTAAAGGCATATGACCTATTGATCATGAGTGATAGTATTCATAATGGATATTGATGAAAATCTATGGTTTTTCCTTTTTTATTTCATTTACCTATATATGGAATGTATTTTATTCGCCATCAGTTAAACATTTTCGTGGTTATATCGGAGCTTATTACTGATTACCTTTATTCTTATCAAGTAATATATCTATAAGTTTCATATAAATGCGAGAAATGATGAAAATCATTAAAAAATAAAAAAATAAAATAAAAAACGAAATTCTTAATAGTGAATAATATTGCTGAAAGATAAGAGTTTTACCGTTGCGTCATAATTTACAAAATAAAGATAAAAAACGGACATCTAAAAGCTTTAGGATGAAGAATGAATGATAGTTTGCTTAATCAATTATAGCTTAGCCATGTGTGAAATTGTATGTAAACACAAACAATACCAAGAAATGTGTATGGTCGGTCCTAATCCGATTCCGTAATACTCCATAACTGCCGGTGGAAGCATTATTCGATTGTTTGCCCAAGGTGTGGAGCCCTCTAGAGAGTATTATACGGTGTGAGACTCCATTAGCGCATAATGAGGGAATGGAATAGAACCGATGCCATTATTGGTCTTACACCTGGACTCTCTCTCTCTCTCTCTCTCTCTCTCTCTCTCTCTCTCTCTCTCTCTCTCTCTCTCTCTCTCTCCGCCCGTAATCCCTGGATATGAGATGGCTCTGTCAACAATATTGCTTTTGTTTGATGATGCAGACTTGACCTTTGCTTTCAAGAGTATTGAAGGACAGGATAATTCTCTCTTTTGGTTCGGTATGATTTTTATGATCTCGTTGCATAAATAAGCAATATGTTAGCGATTTTTATCACCTATGCATTGCAAATCTCTTTCTCTTACT
>NC_090727.1:189241959-189249459 GCF_036898095.1 Palaemon carinicauda
GGAGATGTGGCCACTTGAATGCCATATCTCCTACTTTGTCATTTTCCTTCCCCTCCCATAGTGAAGCGAAGGCATCCGGATTAAGGAGAATCAACAGTGCCGCAAATGAGCTTGAAGTTCGCCCGTAAAATGGTTTTACTATAGTTTCTTTGGTCGCTGCAACCTCCCCATCCTTGTGAGCTAAGGATGGGGGGTTTGGGGGAGCCTATAGGTCTATCTGCTGAGTCATCAGTAGCCATTGCCTGGCCCTCCCTGATCATAGTTTGGGTGGAGATGGACTTGGGCGCTGATCAGAAGCTTTTAAATGGTACTGTTTGGGAAGATCTGAATAGAACGAACGGTTGTAATTAAGAAAAGTCTTAAGCAACATGGTTAAAGAACTAACTGACCAACGGTGTTAGATAATAATATCTAGACCAGGAGTAAGAAATTTGATAGACCTTAAGTTTTCGTCCAACAAATTAAGATGAGGATAAGCAGCTAAAGACCAGAAACGAGAACAATACTCCAAACAAGGTAGAATGAAAGAATTGAAACCATTCTTCAGAAGAGATTGACTAACGACAATCTTAAAAGACTTTCTCAGTAAGATATTCAACAACCCTAGATCTACATTCACAGGATGGGATTGATCCAAAGAGAGAAGCATTATCTGCATATGTAATGAGTTTGTTTTATAGGCCAAATCCCGTATCTTGTGTATATAGTATGAAAAGTAATGGGTCAAGAACACTACTCTGAGAATCACTAGATATCACATTCCTATACTAACAATTGTGCCCCTCAACAAAAATTGTTTGCAATATATAACTTAAAAATTCAATAATGATGATAAGAAAAGAGCCACCTACTCCAAACTGTTTCAGTTTGAAAACAGGGGCCCTTAGATTAACTTGGTCAAAGGCAACACAAAAATCAATGCCAACTGCACTAACTTCCTGTTCACAATCACAATATTGCAGTACAGCACTTGAAATTGTAAAAAGATCATCACATGCTTCAAGGTCTTTCTAAATGCCCCATTGCAAACTATGGGACAGTTGGTCACTTTCAGCATACCTATTTAGGCCTTTTGCCATAAGCTGTTCAAAATCTTTAGATAATATGGGAGTAATGGAAATTAAGCAGTAATCAGCAACGCTAGAACTACCACAAACACATTTACCTAATGGAGTAACATTACATATTCCCCGAACATGTGCAAAAAGAACTAACTTGCAGAAAATAACAGACACCTTAAGAGCTATGAAATCATCAGTCTTTATAAAAAAAAAGAAAAACAAAAAAAAAAGGAAGATTACCACATGGGTTTACACCTCCATACCATCAAGGTCCATAAAAATTTTTATAATTTCACGGAAAAGGAAATGCTATAAACCAGTTAGTTGACCCTCAGGAAAACAGAAATGAGGAAGACCGAGTTTTCCATTACTCTTTTGATCCTAAGTGTAAGCTGAAGGTTGAAGGTTAAAGGTGTGTCATTTAAGTTCCAATTTCATCTCAAAAGATGTACATCAGATCGTCAGTCAGGCAAGTCCCACCTCCTTGGTGCCTAAACACCAACATCCCTGTGGTGCCCAACCACAGCAGTAACCTCCCTATACTCAACAGAGTGAAATACATCCGATAGAAGAGGTCACCTGGTTTTAAATGTATTTAACCTCTCTGTCTATATAAATTGGTGTATTTTAAAAATGTACCAAAAATTATTCTAAACTTTGTTCCCCACCACCATTGAGGTAAAATTCTAGGTTTGTTTTCGATATGAAGGTTTCCCTTCATCCTAAACATGGTTTTTGAGCAAGGGCCAACCAACGTGTATGTGCCAAATGTTGCTGCTACACACACATACTGTGACAGCACACTCTCGCGATGAATAAAAATATATTCAAGGAATAATATATAGAAGAGGGGGAGCTGAATTTTAATGATGTGGGAAGAGATCTTATAGTGATAAGGGAGTGTTAGCCATGGAAGAAGTGTCCTTTGGGTAAAAAAAAAAGGCTAAGACTTTAAGGGGAATAGGTAATGATTTAAGGAAAGCAAAGCTTTCCTGCCAAACAAGTGTAGTGTGTGATAGTCTGCAGGGGGAATAGGAGGGGGTTGGTGTGTTCTGGTCAGGGAGGCCTTGGACAGTGAGCAACAGCAGGTTAAGAAAATGAGTGGTGTAGGGGGGTGAAGTCTAAGCTGATGAGAAGGTACAGTCGGGGAAATTCATGAATAAAAAGTGTAATGATGAAAGAAGAGGAATTGGGATAACATTAGTTATAATGACAGTAATAGGAATATATAAGCTAGTGAGTGTTACAGGGGATAAAGCGGGAATTGGTGAAAAATCGGAGAAGGAGACTAAGAGAGACAGAGAGTAAGGGGAAGGGTTGGAGAGTGGGCTGGTGATCTGTGACGTGGCACCAGTGTGGTAATCCGTTTAAAGCCAGGTGTCCTCCCTTATCGGCCACTTTTAACTGAGTTGAGCATAGTAACAAGCTTAAGCTCACGGGGTGAAGTAGGACACGATTTGCTGTCAATACGAATGCAAGGCTACCACAGGGTACCACTGATCAGACATTCTATCAACTAAAACTTGAATGAGAATGTAACATATACATTTTATACTCTAAAGGAGAAAATCAATGAGTTAAGCAAAAGATCATTTAAACAATGAATGGAAAGATCTTTAAAGAATGAGCATTTGAATTCATTTCTTTCTTCGGCAGAAAGGTAATGAGGCAGTTAGAAAAGGTAGGCACCTGTGCCTTCTTTGTACCTGGACGTCACACCTGTTCTTGTTTACCTTTGGAGACCTCCATAGATAGAGGCAGAATTTCAGATTTGGAAATTTTACATTTATATAATATTTTCATTGCAAAAACAGATTTGCCAATCTTTCGATTACTTGAAGAGGAATTATTTTTTTCTCTAAACTCGAACATTTCTTTACTTGAGGTAGTTTTTTTAACCCTACGTGAAAGATAGATTATTATTTTGTATTACCTAAGTTTTGAAGTGTTATTTTACCCCTTTTTTCATCTGACACGTGGATACCAGTCCTTTCTGGAGTTTAACGATCGATTCTTTTCGTTTCGTAGTCAAAAGATGGTAAAATACTGTTCAATGGGATAAAGCAATTATGCTAGATGCTGAGGTGCTAAATTTACTCAACTTTGCATTAGAAAACACATATAGGCACTATTGATATATACATATATATATATATATATATATATATATATATATATATATATATATATATGTATATATATATATATATATATATATATATATATATATATATATATATATATACATATATATATATATATATATATATATATATATATATATATATATATATATATATATATATGTGTGTGTGTGTGTGTGTGTGTGTGTGTGTCCGAACATAGGCTTTTTTTCCAGCGAGGTTAACTTTTGCTACAGGAACACTTGATTGACGTGAATCATTCAATCAGACAATCAAGACGTGATGCATGGGAAAGAAGTTTGAGCTCGTTGACTGTCTGACGTTTGACGGATTGAACCCAACGTCTATAAAAGATGAAAAAATAGAGATCTGAAAGTCTTCCTCTGTGCATCTTGAAACTACCAATTCACGATACAGGTTTATGTTTAAGAAAAGTTAGTTCAAATGGAAAATGAAGTCTCAAAGGGCCTGAGAAACCCTCAGCAAAGCACAAAGGTATTCTACTCATCCATCGAATCTCAAAGGTTCTTGGAATCTCAATGACTTATCATCTGCGTTTATCAAGCATGTGTCATTGCGTGCATGAGTGTGTTTGTTTGTAAGTGCCTTTGCGGTTCTTAATTGATTAACATACAATAGATAACAAGAATGTTTATACGTAAGAATTTACCCAGAGAAAGTTAGAGACCTAAATGTATATCCTAACGATCATGTAAATGAGATTAACGTGATAATCAAAACTGCATTTATCTTATCAGTCACCAGTTTTTTTAAAAAACCGTTCTTTCTGATGCATAATCATATGCATTTATGCAATGTGATTTATTTTGTTGTGGCTATATCTAAGGAATGATTTCTGACAATTTTCTGATGAAAGAAAACTTTTCAAGTTTGTACGACGAATGGAGTAGAGTCCAGTAATTTTCAAAATTACATTCATTTCATGGCAAATATAATTAGGAATGAGGCCTATAATTACCTTGACTGATTAGAACAGTGTTTTTGGCGGATTATATTGATATTTTTATCAAAATTAATGAAATAAGTCGATAGTCAACATATTTCCTAGCAAAAAATACATGGAAGAATTGTTCTCTACAATTTACAGTAATTACAAAACACAAGGTCCCGTAATCAATGTGATTATTTTTTGGTGATTTTTCCTAATCAAATTTCGAATTCGTTTATTAACTTCGATTACAGAAATGAAGACGCGTGAAAATATATGGCGTTTTCATGACGTAAAAAAAAAGAGTTCTATTTTTTTCTGCGCATCGTCTTAGCAATTTTCTCAAAGTATAAATCTAAACTATGTAAAAACAACAAGAATATTTGCCAATGTGCAATAATTCTTCCTTTAATAATCCTTTTTTTAGCAAGAACAAATATTTTCATGCAATATGAATAAATTCCGTATTACTTTGGAAACATCACTCAACTGTATTTTAAAGACAATTATTTGATCCTTAAGAATGAAATCGTTAGCGAAAGTTATCTTATTAAGAAAAGACATTTTGGTGACTAGACATTTTTTTCTAATATTTTCATCTCCACATATTCTGTAGATGAACAATAATTAAAGTATTTAAATGATTTAGCAGTTTAATAATTGCATCAAATTGGAACACTTATGCATTAACTCATTTAGGTATCAAATAATTAACCTTAGAAAGGTACATTGCACGAATGGCAACATTGAAGAGGGAGACGAGTTAGAAAATTGAATACAATAAATAATAAAATCCATTAAAATATCCAGTGTAATCAATAGAACAAACAATTGCCAACATCTTAGGAATGTTAGGAAATCTTTTTATTTCTCCTTCGGTTACAACATTTTCAATATGATTTATTATTTCGACTCAAACGAAATCTCTGAAATTGACACCTAAAGTTTTAAGTCGGCCGGAAAAGAAATGGCGAGAAATTTGACAGTTTCAATGACTCATGGTAAGGAATAATAATATTATCGCTTGTAATCATCATAATTTTATGAAATTTCTACATCCTTTGCAATTTCTTCCATGAAATTGCCTTCTGTTTGAACTTCATGATCATCTTCCTGATATTATTCTATTTCAGTCATCCTCATTGAATAAATTGGGATTTTGTTGGCAGTAGTGACCAAATCAAAGTAAGTAATAATATGTAATACATATATACTTACATACACACATACATACACACACACACACACACATATATATATATATATATATATATATATATATATATATATATACATATATATATATATATATATATATATATATATATATATATATATATATATATATATATATATATATATATATAAGTGTGTGTGTGTATAAATACAGTATATATATTTGTATATATATATATATATATATATATATATATATATGTATGTATATATACAAATATATATATATATATATATATATATATATATATATATATATATATATATATATATATATATATATATATATATATATATATATATATATATATATATATATATATAGTTTTGGGGGACAGCTTTCTAATGCAATTTACATTAAAGGTGTACCACTTGTGTGTCACACGATCGTACATAATAACACCATTTCTCTTTTTTGTATATATCATCCTTTGTATCTTTGCTCTCCCCTCCCACTGACAGCAACTTGTATCAACCTGTCTGCCTATTTCATTGTTAACTGTTAACAGAACCAGTTGCCGGTTGGACAAGAAATAGCATGTTTGTATTTTGTGACCTTTTTACCGGGACCTAGTGTGTATATATACTCGATGTGTCCATAATAAGGTCACTCAGTTGCATTCATCTCGCCTTTGACTCACAACCTACTCTTGGCCCGTAACATTGGTGACTCGCTCTTCCCTCCTTCCCCCCCCCCCCTCACTGTTACTATGGCGGACTCCACGGAAGTTGGCGCCGCCCCATTCAAACTTTCGTCGTTCGCCAGCGGAAAGGCGTTTGCTTGGTATCAGCGCGCAGAAGTCCAGTTCCGTATCAAGGGCGTGACTTGCTCAACCACCAAAGCAGATTATGTTCTCGTGGCGATACCCGAGGACACCTTCCCGGAAATTTTCTACTGGCTTTGTGAACAAGGAGACACCACAATACCATATGGCACCCTCAAAGCATACCTTTTGCTGCAGAACTAACTGTCGCCAGCCGCCCGTATAGCAAAGCTTTTTCAGCTCTCTCAACAACCATTGGAGAACCCAAGGGCTTCGCTCACCCTCAGGGAAATGACCAGTATCGCTCACCTGCAACTTGCCGCAGATGGCTCTCCTCGTGAGGTGAACCTATTTCGTGCTCTTTGGGTACGCTGTTTACCCGAACCTGTACGCGCTGCCTTACCCGATGTCGATAGTTTACCCATAAAGGACTTGATGACCAAATCCGACGACCTTATGGACATCCACTTCACGACATTCGAGACCTCCATCAACGCCTCCACTCCTGACGAAGATCACACCTATTCAATGTCAACCGAAGCCAACGTGAATGCCGTAGGACACACATGCCTACCCCGTGACGTGCCGGAGCGGCGACAAAGCCCCCATTACCCACCACTCGCTCGCGCCCCAACCAACGACTTCTACAGCCACTTAATGCCGCCCTTATTCCGCAGTTTTGCTACTACCAATCCAGATTTGGGGCTGCCGCGAAGAAATGTGCTAAGGAATGTAAGTGGCCAAAAAACGTGTAAGTAGGCCATCGCTTGTGACGGTGGTCTCCTGTGTTTCTAATCATTTCTTCTTACGTGCTGCAGGACCGGGCGAGCAATTTTTGGTAGACACGGGTGCTTGTCGTTCTCTTTTGCCAAGGGAATTCTTCAGGACACAACATAGTCTGTCTTAGTCTGCCTACGTCTGTCTGGTAGCTGCCAACGGATCTGCGATACTCACCTACGGTTACGAGAACCTCACATTATCGTTTGGAAATGGCAAATTTAATTGGAAGTTTTTCGTTGCCAATCCTCGGTGCGGATCTCCTCTCTCATTTCCACCTTCTGGTCGATGTCGCCCACCAACAATTGGTCAACACACACTCGTGCTTGTTGACAGCTCTTCAACCCGCCCCCTCCAACCTTGCTATCCACATCAACGTACCACGGATGCCGACGCCCACCTCTTCACGTCGTACCGGGAAGTTTTATGTCCAGAATTTTGCCAAATGCCCACGGCTCCTGCCAAAAACGGAATTTATCACCATATCAAGACAACGGGACCCCCAGTCTTCGCCAAATCTAGACGTCTGGTACCGGATCGATTGGCCGCTGCCAAACAGATGTTCGGTG
>NC_090727.1:189254459-189264459 GCF_036898095.1 Palaemon carinicauda
ATGGTTTCACATTCTGGTAGTTAAAAATTGAATTAACTATTGTAAGTATTAATATAGGAATTAAATGGATTAAATTCAATGTCAATATTTCTAATTACTATTTTTACATAGTTTTAAACCGTAATGTATGCATATATTCTTTAAGACTCAGTACATTTTTAATCATATAAATAAACATTTTGCACTGACCTCTCTCGTAGAAGAACAGTGAATTTTCCTTTATTATAAACTGTGCATGGAGTTTGTTTGTTCTCCCGACAGAGAAAGAGTTGCCCACTTCAACAACATGATTACAGTCCCCTTCTCCTCCAATAAATCTCTAGTCGAGATAAATGGCCGGCAAATTGCCTCGCCAAGAAGTGCAATATACTCTATTTTAGATGTATAGTAATTGTAGTTTTGACGGTATTAATATCTACACTGTTCAAATTTGCATTAAACACCGGTAAATGCCTGGCAGCATTTATTCCAGGATTTTTACTGCTCTAAAAATGGATATATTGACAGAAAGGAGTGATTTTAAGGTCACTAACCCGCACAAGGTAATAACAAAGTAGGTTAAAATTACGGTCGCCTGTATTTTTCTGAAATACGGATGAGAACAGTATATTTTATGGAGAATTTCCGATAACAATTACGGTTTTCTTAACAGGTGTACCTCCTCTTCTCATTCATAATTCATAGTTTGGTAAGTGCTGAAAATGTTATTCGATTCTATTTGTTTATAATAGTTTTCTGCTCGGTCTTTGATTTCCTAATTGAAAAGTGCCACTAACACATCTTTATATTGCACAGATGAATCTACAACAAACAATATAACAAGTAAATATTTGGTTTTGGGTTGTGGCCAATATTACTTCCAGTTCGTTCGATACAAGATTTTTGCCAACGTTAAAAAAAATATACATTAAAATACAGTAGGCTATAATAAAATTTGAATAATCTACAACAGCGGTATGATTGTATAGATATAATCAGGAAAGCGACATTTCATATAAAATAATTAAAGAATATACAATATTAAGTCCCTTGTATATTCGTTATCTGAATCAATGTTAATTATTTCCAAGAATTTAAATGACTAACAACGACTCGAAAAACTATGTCAACGTTCTAATTATTAATTCTAAAAATAGAAACTAATTATTTCCATGAATTGAAAAAATATAGCTTCTTTTTTTTTCACAACAAAATAGCCATCTTTTCATAAAAATATATAGTTTAGAGTTTTTCAGTTTGAAATTAATACATAATTTTGAATAGGTTCCGTTCTGATTTTTCAAAAAGGAAAAGAAAAAGTTTTTGTGGCCTGATTGGTAACGTCTCTGCCTAGTGTTTTCCAGACGGGGCTTCGAGTCCCACTCACACTCGTTAGTACCTTTATTGTCTTCAACCTTACTATCTTTGTGAGCTAAGGTTTGGTGGGTTTGGGGGAGCCTATAGGTCTATTTGCTGAGTCATCAGCAGCCATTGTATTTGCAGTTTATATCTTAAATACATGAAAAACTTAATAAGACGTCCTACACCTATCACAAAGTAAGCTTTTGAAGTCATGCCATCAGAAGTACCCTTCTCAGAATCATCATTTTCCATATCATCATCATTCCCATCTTCCCAAGAAATCACTCACTCGCTCACTGAGTTACGGTTGCCTAGGAGACCACTTTTAGAGACATCTGTTGTCTTTCAGGAGATCAAGGGAGAGTTGACATTGATAGATCTAAAAGTCAAATTGCCGGTCACCTCAGGTCACTTATCGAGGTAAGACCAATGATGAAAAGTAAAAATATCCTGGGATGGATTCAAAGGAATTGCTGTAAAATTTATACTGATAGGAAAATGTTTCGACATATACTTTTTATTGATAAATGCAGCCCCAAACATTATAAATATTACAACGTTGTTTACTGGAATGATAATGATGATGCTTTGATGGGAAAGAATGTCTCCCAGTTCGGAGAATGATAATCTAAACTAGAGGAAGGAGAAAAATGTGTATCATTTTATGTTAAGCTCAGTGTCGCAGTAATCTAATAAAATTACTATTTTATTTTGGATCAGAAAAAAAAGTAAATCTCAACTGTAAATAATTGACATATTCAATAAATATTGAAATAGAGATGAAGAACGTACTTATGAAAATAAGGAATGAGTTGATGATTAAAGAGCAGTAATTAACTGAACAAATTGTAATAATGAAATAAAAGATTTATTTAAAAATCATAAAATAAATTTTTACTTATGAAGATATGAACTAAGCTAATGTCTTCCTCATGATGCATGGTTTCTATTAGTTCAGATCAACACTAATGAATTAATAGTGGGAAATTCTGCAAGATTTTCTACCATCATTAATCTATTAGATTAGTATCGGGTGCAGTAACTCAAGTTCAATATTATTTTGCCGTATCTAATCAGTGGAGATTTGACATTAGGCATCATTTAGTAAACTCATATGAATAAAAACATGAACACGTACAACAATGGAAGTATGTGTGTGTATGTATATATATATAAATATATATATATATATATATATATATATATATATATATATATATATATATATATATATATATATATATATATATATATATATATATATATATATATATATATATATATGTTTTTTCATCACCATTGTTTTCGATGCAAAACAACGTAGGTCATCTTCAGCATGGAGTTTACTTCTCAGCTTCGACTTTTATTAAAAGTAAAGATGAAAAAGTCACATTTCCTCTTGACAGCCAGCTTATCTCAGTGTGCAATAGAAGAACTTTGAATCCATTTCTTGGCGAAGATTAGCAAACAAGCGATTGTTCGATGCATTTAACATTATACAGAAAACCGCTTTAACAACTTATTGCATAACTGTTAAATCTTTTGGTAATGTTTATAAAGCTAATACTTGACATTGTATCGTGCAATGAACTCCAACTGCTTGTGGGGAAACATTGTTTTACCATCTCTTGAATTAATCTTTAAAATTATCTTTATTTATATACCACCAATAAACTAATAACTGGAGAAAATTACCTTATCTGTTGATTCATCAACTTGCAAAGAGAAGAGATCAAGTGGAGATGTTTTTATTTCATAAATAACTTGAGAAAGAATATCACCTGACATTTTTAATTCTCCTCTGTACACTGTTATTAGAAAACGATGTAGTTTCTAAAGATCTGACTACTTCATCTCCAATCATGTGATGAACGATGTCTTTCGCACAAGGTAAGATTAGTTCCTCACCAATAACAAGTGGGTTTCTGCTTTAGGAATTCTCAGGAAAATGACGTAAGACGCCCAAAAAGTAGATTTACTTTGTCATTGGGAAGATCAATCACTATCAAGACGAGATTTTTTTTTAGATGCACAGACTTTTTCTCCAAAACCTCCGTTCTTTCATTACTGAACTTTGGGTGTTTCGACTCCAAATGACGTCTTAATTCATTCGACTTCATTGATTCTTCTATGAGCACTTCACTGCACTTTGGGATTTTTCTTGTACTGAGACTATGCAAGTAAAACTGAGTTAATGTAGTCGTCCATATATTCTGCTTCCTTTTGCTGTTTGCCATTGCCATTTTTGCAACATACAATCGTAAAATCAAACGAGAGAGAGAGAGAGAGAGAGAGAGAGAGAGAGAGAGAGAGAGAGAGAGAGAGAGAGAAAAAATTAAAAGCAGTACATTAATTAAGACTTGAGGCCATTTGCGTTAATAGCCGCAGGAGGAGAGAATGGTGATGATGATGAATAGCCAACATAACAATGGCAGTGAAAATTATATGAAAGCATATAATTGTAAACACAAATATTTTCTGTATGTCTCTATAGCGTGCACACACATACAGTACATGCATATATATAGATACATACGCATACACACTTTTCTCCCCTCAGCTCTCTTTCGACTCCATTTTTGTTTTCCCAGAATCTTAGACTATCATATTTATCTTCCTTTTAAGACTTCACCAACAACTATCATCGGTTCTTAGACTTCCTTTGCAGGTTTTCACTGTACAACACCATGGAATTTCCGATGATTTGAGAATCCTGTCGATCCTCTGTGTGTATCCAGCGTGAATCAAGGATTTCTGTCCTTTCTCGGTTTCAAATTGTGCGAATTCCATGCAGTCGATATCGCACTAAGAGTACCATTGAAACTGACGTACCTTAATTCGAGTGAATAAATCCTATAAGCTGTGAGTGTTCGTGGTGGTTTCAAGTGTTCGTTATCTTATACTGACTATATGCAGTAGGACAGTTTGCCGAACACTGACTATAAGATAACGGGGAAAGAGGCGCGCAACTGTAATAATTTTGAGAGTGCAATCATAACACTTCTTAATCCCTAAATGCGTGCAAATGTAATACGCTTTTATCATCAATATGACATATATGACCCAAACAATAACATATTAGTTTTGACAAACCTTAATGAAGAATATAATACAATATATATATATATATATATATATATATATATATATATATATATATATATATATATATATATATATATATATATATATTTATATATATATATATATCATCGGTTATGGTGTGGAAGCAAAAGTATCTAGTATTTTTGAGAAATACTTTTAATGGCAAGAAGCGACTGACTTATGCATATAAGATGAATCAAATAGCTGCCGATGACTTCATTTCTTGAACCTTTATATATTTTTGGGCTCGAGCCATGTCGTCCTGATGGAAGTTCCTTCTGGCAACTTTCTGCTGTATAATATTTCTGTGATTGATATTACAATAGAATTACCGTCAGGTATCACGGGGTTCCGAAGATATCGTATATAATCAGGGACGTATCCGAAGATAACCATAGATATCTGCACCCCAAACAGACCTTACCCAGTCTAATCCTCTAAGGGGAGGATAAGTGAGGAGGTGCTCCCATATGACCCCGCCGCTCCATTCCTTTGTACGCAGCTTTTTGCTACTGTGTGATATGTGTGTGTGCGCTCTTTTCACATTATTGTGACGTGAATATCTTTGAATAGAAACACACGACTGACTTATCCATGGAAGATAAATCAAATACCTGCCGATAACTAAATTTCTTGAACTTATATATATTTATGACACGTTCTTTCTACATCTACCTACATAATATACACAATTCCTTTAGTATGTCATTAGTTCTCTCTCTCTCCCTCTCATATATATACACGCATAATATATATATATATATATATATATATATATATATATATATATATATATATATATATATATATATATATATATCGCGACCTTGGAATTTACCAACTTATATAGGTGAATTAACGCAAGGCAACGCGCGAAGTCCGGTAGGACGAAAGACGAGATAATCCCCATAAGAGAGAGAGAGAGAGAGAGAGAGAGAGAGAGAGAGAGAGAGAGAGAGAGAGAGAGAGAGAGAGAGAACTTATAAAAGATATTAACAATTTCCTACGGGCCAACCAAGGGAAAGGCCCGTGCCAACAAGTGTTGGCTTTAATACCCCAACAACAACAACAACTGCTCCCAGGAGATTGTCCGACGCAGGGATTAAAACGGCAGGCCTTCACACACTCCAGAGATTGATATTTGGCACATAGGGGACAACACCAGGATTGCCCTGAATGAATCGATAGGGTATTAAATATTTCTTTACTTATAAACTGCATATACATGTCTTACTGTAGCTTAGGTCTGTAAACATCAATATTTTCCGTATATGTGACTTTATACTGAAGGTTCTAATTTGAAGTTAAATATCAAATTTATGTAGATATCAACCACTATGGCATTTAATATCGAATTCTACCTCTGGAAATTCATTTATGATAACAGCTTCTGACTGGGCAGAGATTCGACCCTACGCTTCTTAGCCGAAACCGTGCTTACGAGGACTACCAATAGAACTATCTAGAGAGATATAAGTTTACGACCAGTCCACCGTACATATTCCTATGGAATTCAGGTTTTGGCTAAGAGGCATAGCTTCGAATCTCTGCCCAGCCGGAAGCTGTTATCTATATGAATTTCCAGTGAATATACATTCCCAAGGTAGAATTCGATATTATATGTCATTGTGGGTGATATTTACATTGATTAAAATCACGAGTGTTAGTGATATGTAATTACAAAATACAGATTTGCCAGATCTACGAGTAAGGCCCTTTGAATACTTCCCACAGAGGCAATCCTTGCTATTAAACCTCAGTAAAAAAAGTTCTGAGAAAGACAAATAGGAACGGCGTTTTACAATAGTGCAGATTGACATATCAAAAGCGCGGCAAAATATTAAGTCAACAGTGCGTTTTTATTAGTCACCTCAGCGTCCGATTGTTTCAACGTTCATTCACGATCCCTCACCTCTTCCGTCAGCTAGATAATATCACTTGTATGTTAGTATACCCCTCTTGCACCTCACTACAGGCTTGTCCTTACAGTCCTTTATAAAAGAATATTTATATAAACCTCCATTTGTCATATAAAAACAATTATGTGTCCATAAAACCAGTTTATATAATAAAATATTAATCATACACATCGATTATTACAAATTTGTATTTGCCCTGAATTTGTTATCCGAACTCTCCACATGATTGTGTCTAGCTATTTAGCTATTTCTCTTGAAATATATTTGATGTACTGGGATATAGCATAATCGTTCCTGCTTCGTTTAAGTTCCCTCTGTTGCAGAGACTTACTGATGCTCCTCATCTTTATTACTCTGGAGTTTTATTAGAACATCAAGAAATACATTTATAAATGGATGGGATGTATAAAAATGCTTATTAAAATGAGCAGAGAAAAGTTTCCACAGCATTTTTTGTGCGCTTGGTGTATGTGAGGGGATTTCAATTGAGTTTAGTGATATATGATTGTCAACAAGATAGTCCGCAAAACGTGTATATCTATCATCCTTTGTGAATTATTAGGACATTAAACGATCCCTATTGAAATAGCGAATCAAAAGGGATTAATTGTAACTGCATTAAAGGTGACTTTCAAACGCTTTCATCTTTTTTAAACCCATGCTTTTGAAGTGTGCTCTACAGAAAGCAGTGTACTGTACAAGTGACTTACCCAGCTAACTAAGAAATTAAAAAAGGTGCGAAGAAGGGAAACAATATAGACCATGAATTTATCCTTTCTTTTTTAGATATATATATATATATATATATATATATATATATATATATATATATATATATATATATATATATATATATACCGCCTCAGGTTGAAATAGGAAAAGGTTTGGGAAAAGCCTACTGAATTCACTGATATCAGCAAATCCCCTTTATATTATTATAATGTCTTCTGGACCCCAAGGAAATTGCTTGCCGACCTCATCGCGACACCAGGGTTGGACACCCCTGCTCAAGAAACTGTTAATGAAGATACTTATTTAGGACAGAGTAAGTGTTTCCCCAGGACACAAGGCAGAAATTAAAAGAAATATATGCATGGGATGGAAAGCTTTTGGTCAACAAAAAGAGATTACGAAACTTAAAATGACTCTTTCTCTAAAAAAGGAAAGTATTTAATTAGATGGTCCTGCCAGTATTAACTTATGCATCAGAAACGTGGGGCTTTGCTGAGGCCTTAGAACATAAGCTGGTTACAACACAGGAAGCTATGGAAATAATAATGATGGGAATAACACTAAGAGACAGAAAAAAAAAAGTTTGATACGAGAGCAAATTAAAGTAGAGGATGTTCTAACAACATATAGAAAAAGAAATCGACATAGGCAAGACATATATTGGGAATGACAGAAAATAGATGGGCATTAAGAACAACAGAATGGGTCCCAAGGTATTACAAAAGAAGCAGTGACGTGTAAGAGAAGATAATTGATTGACGGTCTGAGAAAGTTTGCGGGTATGGACTGGCATAGAAAGACTATGTCAGAGGCTTTGTTGTACAGTGGACTAGTGATGGCTGATGATACATATATATATATATATATATATATATATATATATATATATATATATATATATATATATATATATATATATATATATGTAACATGATTGCATTATGTCGGTTTTATGCGAGGTCAAAGGGGTGTATCTGCTTATACTATATTATGTAAGTTTATGCATAGAATGGAGTATTTCTGAATAAAATGCAGGGAAATATTCATACAGAAAATGAGGTATCTTGTTTAATAGCCGACACACCGAGTTTTCAAAAGACAGCACGCACTCTTTGGACTAACATCAAAGTGTCTTTTGTTTGCTAGTCCAGATCCCGCAAACTCAGTGGGTGTATTATTAAAGGCTCTGTATTTAGGCCACAGACAATTTTGAATTTGCGAAGCAGTACTGGAATCTTCGTCATTCTGCGCCCAGAAGGATTATTGGAGATATTTAAAGTTGGGCTAAAATGTTAAATTCATCTTTAATGATCAAGAAATTTGTACTTGCATGAACACATGTAGAGAGAGAGAGAGAGAGAGAGAGAGAGAGAGAGAGAGAGAGAGAGAGAGAGAGAGAGAGAGAGAGAGAGAGGGTAATGCCATTCCTTACTATTTTTCTTTTCCCATTTTCATCTTTTACTAGGAACATCGATAAGCTCATTACATTGTTTTCCATTTCTCAAGAGATGATAAGTTCTATCACATTCATTGTGTAGAGTTTGTATAATCAGTAAAAATTCGCATGATTATTTGAAGGAGAAAATAACTACCAAATTATAGGAAAAGAATGCGGTTTATTGATGACACGACTGTTTTTTTTTTTTTTTTTTTTTTTTTTTTTTTTTGCAATTGTACCGTATTTGCAATAATAATATTGAGTAAATCTATTCGCCATGTACTAACCTGTTAAAGATGGCCTGATTAGTAAGGAAGCTTGATGTTTAAACAGATAGACTATCTGCCTTATCCAGACTATTAAATGGATGGATATTAAACTTAAATATTTGGGTAGTGATTAAATTTAACTTTAATCTAAACCAGCTAAGAATAACTTGTGTATTACCTGACTAACCTTAAATTTTATAATTTCAAAGGCTACTCTTTCCGTTATAAACGTCTCGTTAACCCTTACGGAAATTGTTTTTGATTGGCTGTACCCCCATATTTTAAACAAAAACCTATGTTACAGAGAGCCACGTTCAATTCCTACTTTAATGGAAACTAAGGTGGGAGAGAAGCATGAAAAAAGTCAGATTATTTAAAGTACAAAAACATCTTATTCTGATGCTGACCGCTGCGTTTCATATCACGGTATCTAATTAGAATGACTGCAAAAGCTAGGCATTCATTTTATGATGATGATAATAATAATAATAATAATAATAATAATAATGATAATAATAAGGATAATATAATAAAGAGCAAGAAGTATAAGGATAAGCGTGGGATGCAGAGAATTTGGTAAACAAAATGAGATTATGAAATGTAAAATGTCACCTTCTCTAAAAAGAAAAGTCTTTAATCAAGCATTAACTTTTATATAAGAAACTTGGAGCCTTACTAAGGCCTTAAAATATAAACTAGTTACATCTCAAAGAGCTATAGAAAGAATAACGATGGAAATGACACTAGAGACAAAAAAGAGCAACCTGGATACAGAAGCAAACTACAGTAGAGGATATTCTAAGAATATGTAAGAAAAAGAAATAGACATGGCCAGGACATATAAAGAGAATGACAGAAAATAGATGGATATGAAGAACAAGAGAATGGGTCCCTAAAATTTGCAAGAGAAGCAGGGGGAGGAATAGAAGACGATGGACTGACCAACTAAGAAACTTTTCTAGTATAAACTGGCATAGAATGACCATAAATAGACGCAAGTGGAGCGACTTGTCCAATAAACTATTTTTCTTTTTTCTGCGGCTCTTCCTGTCCCTCGGTTAGTGGGTAGAGTTGTAGTCATACCCAGGTGATAGCGGGTGCGTGTGTGTGCATAAATATCTAAATGTTTACTCATAATTTTTGACGGGTCGCGTACGCTAGTTAATAATGATAATAAATACTTTCAAAAGAAATTA
>NC_090727.1:189271959-189289375 GCF_036898095.1 Palaemon carinicauda
TTTTCTGTAATGAAGCGCAGACAGCCGACTTCTGGACTCGCCGGGTCAGAACTGGATCTGGTAGCGGTAGAAACTTCAACCGTAGTTCCAATGCCAGGGGGAGCCACACACTGTTCGGCCACTTGTGGGCCACTATTGCCGCTACCCCCTTGAAGGATCTCAGTTTGTTGAGGACCCTCAACAGAAGGTTGTGAGAAGGGAACAGATAAATCCTTGACCATCTGTTCCGGTTGAGGGACATCGCGTCTACTGCTTCCGCTAAGGGGTCCTCGTACGGGGACACGTACAGGGGCAACTTCTTGTTGTCTTTCGTCGCAAAGAGGTCTATCTGCAGTTCTTGGACTTGTTCAGAATGAAGGAGAATGATCCTGCGTCTAAGGACCATTCCGACTCTATCGGTGTGAACCTGGATAGAGCGTCCGCTGTCACATTGCAGACTCCTTGAAGGTGAACTGCCGACAGGTACCACTTCTTCTTTTCCGCCAATCGGAAGATGGCCAACATCACTTGGTTGAGAGGTGGTGACCTCGATCCTTGTCGATTCAAGCATCTCACAACTACCTCGCTGTCCATCACCAACCTTATGTGGATCGAGTGACGCGGGGAGACTTTCTTTAAGGTAAGGAACACTGCCATAGCTTCTAGAAAGTTTATGTGAAAGGTCTTGAATAGCTTGGACCAAGTCCCCTGGACTTTTTGCCGATGAGTGACCTCCCCGTCCCTCCTTCGAGGTGTCTGAGTGAATCGTCACCGACGGGGGAGGTGGCTGAAGAAGAACCGACTTCTTTAGATGTCTGGCTTGGGACCAAGGCCTGAGAAGAGTACGTAGCCGAAGCGGAACTGGTCTTCTCAGATCTCTTCGCGCGTTTGATGCATAACTTCTCCAAACACCGGTTGCATCCTTTAGCTGTGCTCTTAGCACTGGGTCTGTCACCGAAGCAAACTGGAGAGAGCCCAGTACCCTCTCCTGTTTGCGTCTTGATATCCTTTCGGAATCTAGAAGTCTCTTGACAGAACCCGCTATCTCCTTCCTTTTCTTCGCCGGGATGGAGAAACGATGTGACATTAAGTCCCAGTGGATTCCCAGCCACTGGAACTTTTGAGATGGAGAAAGTCGAGACTTTTTTCTGTGGATCTTGAAGCCTAGATACTCTAGGAACTGGATCACTTGACTGGAAGCTTGCAAGCATTCTGTCTCGGATGCTGCCCACACCAGCCAGTCGTCCAGGTAGGCTACTACCTGAATTCCCTTTAGGCGTAATTGTTTGAGAGCTACGCTCGCAAGCTTCGTGAAAATCCTTGGGGCTATATTTAGCCCAAATGGCATGGCTCTGAAGGCGTATAGTCTTTGTTGTAGCTTGAACCCTAGGTAGGGGGAGAGTCGACGGTTGATTGGAACGTGCCAATAGGCGTCTGACAAGTCTGTGGAGACGGAATATGCCCTCTTGGGCCGTAAGGTCCTTATGTGTTGCAGTGTTAGCATCTTGAATTTGCAATTCACTATGAACTTGTTGAGTGGCGACAAGTCCAGAATGACTCTGAGCTCTTCCGAGTCTTTCTTAGGAACACAAAACAGCCTCCCTTGGAATTTGATGGACTTCACCCTTCGGATCACATTTTTCTCCAACAGTTCTTGAACGTACTCCTCCAGAACGGGGGTAGAGTGTTGGAAAAAACCGAGGGCACGGGGGTGGAGTGCTGTACCAGCTCCAGCCCAATCCCTTCTTGAGTAGGCTGTGGGCCCAGGGATCGAAGGTCCACCGATCCCAAAAATTCTGAAGTCTCCCTCCTACCGGCATCATCTCACTTGGACTGCCGTCCTGAGGTCTTGCCTCCCCGACCGCGACCGCCCCTGAATCCCCTTCCCCTTGAGGGGCGCCTAGACGAGCCTCTGGCTGCTCCTCTAGGCTTTGTTCGAAAGGAAGTAGACTGCCCTTCGAACGTTGGGGTGAACACTGTGGACTGTGTCGACACGGCCTGGGGTACCCACTGGAAAGTGGTCGGGGTTTGTGCCACCATCTGGGGCACTGAAGGCATCGGCAACTTTTGTTGCTGTTACTGTTCAACTGGCTTGGCTGGCCGAGACGGTAGCCTAGGCCTTTTAGTCTTCCTTTTCGGTTGGGGACCCTCATCCGGGGAAGACTTTCTCTTGATAGACAGGCCCCACTTTTGGAGAAGATTTCTATTCTCCGTGGCGGCCTTATCCACAACTTCTTTGACCAATTCGCTAGGGAAAAGGTCTTTGCCCCAAATGTTGGAGGAGATTAGTTTCCTTGGCTCGTGCCTCACCGTAGACGAGGTGAACACGAACTTCCTACAAGCTCTCCTCGCCCCGACGAAGCTGTAAAGATCCTTCGTCACTGTGGCCAGATGAATCTTGGCCACTACCATGAACATTTAATGGACCTTGGGGTCACTTGCCATCGTCTCAAGAGTGGTCTGAAGAGACATTGAGGCAGCCAGTCTTTCTTTTGTCTCGAGCTCTCTCCGCAAAAGAAAGTCAGACAGCTTAGGGAGGTTCTCACCGAACTCACGTCCGGCAATATCAGCCTCCAACTTCCCGACTGAGAAGGTAAGATGGACGTCCTTCCAGTCCTTGTGGTCCATGGGTAGGGCCAGCAACAAGGGTTTACACTCCTCCAGGGAGGGGCAAGGCTTGCCAGCCTCAACTGCTTTTAATACAGCCGCAAACCCTTTCTGCAAAAAGGGGAAGGCTCTAGCAGGAGAGGACACAAAGGAAGGGAGCTTCGTACTCAATGCAGTAACTTTTGAGTTTGTGAAGCCCCTCTCTTTCATCGAAGATGAAAGCAAAGCTTGAGCCTTAGCATGGTCCATCACTATGACCTCCTTTGGCTCTGTCTTCTCCTTTGAAGCTAGTTCCTTCCTCAACCGGACATAACAGTCCGGATATGACCCTTTGCTGGGCCAGAATTCCACTTCCTCAAGGGGAACTGAACCCAGCTTATCCGACATGACGATCTTTCCAGTCGTCATCGGCATGTGCTCGGCATATCTCCACGGGTTAGCATCTGAGCACAAGGGAAGGTCTTCCACATTGAGCCTTTTCTGGGGCCCACGTGATGCTGCAAGCTCCTGCATCCGCAGTTCCATTGCAGCCGCCTTCTCCGTAACCTCCTTCTGCATTTGTTGGATCATTCCAACAATGGAGGAGAGTGCCTGTCCCTGCTCTACTGGGAGAGCGGACGATGTTGAGGGAATAGGTTCAGGGATCAGAACTGGAGCAGCCGATACCTTGTTGACTTCTTCCTCTACGATGTCTGGGGCTTGATCTTCATCCTGGCCTCCTGCCAGGAGGTCTTCCTCCAGACGCTCGGACACGTCTGACATCCTGTCGCCCAACTGGATGTCTTGCACGGCGACCGCCACTTCAGCATCCACCTGGATCTGAACTAGGGGGATCTCCTCTTGAGGCTGGGGAATCACTGCATCAGCTGATGCCCTAGGGAAAAGGTAAGCCCTCATCTTCTCACTTGGAAGATAAGGTCCAGAGGTGTTCTTCTGGAAGCCCCTTACCCAGGTGCGAAGCTTCCCCCTTGCTATATCCCTTGATTCCGCTGTCCTAGGGGAATCAAAAGCTTCAGTAATCAGGTTAGAGCACACGGTACATACCTGGGGGTCCCAATACCGGAGCTCACCTTTGGAGACAGCGCATGCTGCGTGCTGCGTGTCTCCTACATAATCCATGTCCGCAGAGGTTCTTACTGCGGACGTTGCAGAAAGCACTTCCGCACTTCGGACGTACCTCCTGCAAAGAGAAGAAAATTTCCATGAGTATCAAGTGAACTATGTATCACTGGATATGCACAGTTTAGCATAACAATTCAGAAAGGAAAGACACACACTTGTGTTTCCTTCACAACCAATTGCTGCAGCCTTCCAGATAATAAAATCGAAAGGTTAATCTCTTCTAGAATAACCAATGCAAAGTTTCCAGAGGAAACAGGTGGAGCTCACACCTCAGCAATGATTTTAAAATCCTGGATAATAGACAAGAAAGAACTTACTTTCTTATCTGTAAGGCAACAGCAAAGGGCTGTGCAAGACAACACAAAGGTGTTAGAACACACAGTGCTGTACCAAAACTTATACTATAGTTTTCCTCTTACAGTATATGTTATACTGAAGAATACTGGTACAGTATAGGAGGTTATGTGCCGGCCGGCACACACACTAACTAGCTTTAAAGTATACTACTTAACAGCTATAAGGCGGAAGAACGCTGGTTCAAATGCATGTGCCGGCCGGCAACAGCCAATGTCGGCTACACAAGGTAGCACCCGGCTGCCGGACACTGCTCCTAGCAACTGGCAGACAAGGGCTGACATTAGCCGGCCGGCAAAGGTACACAACCAATGCCAGCCAGCAGCAAAAGAACCAGAGGACTACGACTGCCCGGCTGCCGGCCTCATAGGCCGGCAGCCGGGTCGGGTACAGCACTAGAAGAAAACAGAATGGATGCCGGGATAAGAGCGTACACTACCCCCAAGCCCGGCATTCCGAAAGAGTGCATATAAGGAAGGGGAGAATCTAATTCAGGCTTCCTGACCAATGCCGTCTGGTTCTACAGGCAGGCATGGATGAGGGACCAAGGGAGGTCCGGGCAGCACTCAAAGCAGAAGACCCTTGCCGCTGCCGGCCGGCAAGGGACTGAGTCAATTCCACATCCTAACCTATCCTAGGTCCAGATGTAGAATGACGTACAGTACTGTAATGGCTAGGCCATTACGGAGATAGAGGGGGAAGGGACAAAAGAGGGTCCTACCAACCTTGCTTTAGTGAAGGATCACCCGCAGCCAAGGAAACTCATCTTAGCCTAAGGGAGATCCAAGGAGGGAGGCCAGCAATACTTGCCAGCTCCCAAGAACCAAAGCAAGGAAGGTGTTGCTGCTCCCAGGGAAAGAAACTTATCCTCCCACCGAGAAAAGCAACAAGGACTAGTCTGCTAGATCACAAAAGAAGGAATCATCTCGTACAGAAACCTTCGGTAGTGACCTAAGGAGGCTAAGCCTCCTATGTCTGTGTCAGGCCAGCGAGGGAGACTCTACCCCAAGCCAGACGAACACAGACTCAGACTAAAAACTCTGTTGTTCTGTCCCACTCTGAAACCAGACTTACTGGAACAGGAAGGCACAGTAACACCCCAGTATAGTTTTATCGAAAGTTAATTCAGATAAACCACTTAGGGATGAGCCCAAGGCTTAAACAGAGGGAAAGGGATTGCATAACTTTTCCGAAGAAAGGAAAGCAACCGGGGAGTATGAGAAAGTATACTAAGGCTCCATAAGCAACTTAGCCCAGGCACCAAGAGAATCGATTACCTAAATCACCGAAACTCACTCGTATACTATCTTGGAAATATTCAACATAATCTTAAATGTATAAAAAACAGCCTAAAGCTTCAATAAAATTTTAATACACTCGGAAAACCAAAACATGCAGAAAGTACTAGGACCAAACGACTAGGCTACATGGCCTAGCGTAGGCCAGAATTGGCGAATACTTCGCCAAAATAATAATAAAGCACGAAAGGAAATCTTATGTAACGCTAAATAGCTAAAATTTATTAAAGCAAAACAACCGGGAATGTCGCTCTGGCTAACTAAACTTATACCTAGCGAGCGACAGCGTCCATGACGCCTCCGGTAGGCTACGGCTCTTGTAACAAAGATTAATCCTATTAATCACTTAAAAATTTACCAAGAGCCTACATTTATACATAAAAGAAATGGTACTCAACTTATCAGAGGCCGACGAAGTTGGAGAAGCCATAAAAAGCTGAATAAATCCAAGATTTGCGAGAAACACAGGAAAAAACACAGAGTTGTTAAGCTACGCAAAAAGGAATACAGATGGCGCCAGGATTGGCGCCAGGCACGCTTACGAAACTGGAGAATAGGGAGCCTTGGGAGCAGCTCCTCCTTTTTCTTTCCCGCTTTCGTTTCTTGCCAATTGACCCCTCGATACGTAATCTCTGTTTGGGGTGCAGATTGCCATGTGGCGTGTCAAGAATACGTCCTCTGATATGTCGCGATATCCCTTTCATTAGGGATATTCGCTCCAGGAGTTAGAATTCTGGTACCTTAAGGTAAATTCTCTGGGAATATCGCCGTAGTTGTAATATACCCTAGGAAGCTACCCTATAGGAACTTCCATCAGGACGACATGGCTTGAGCCCCCCCCCCCCCAAAAAAAAAAAAATATATATATATATATATATATATATATATATATATATATATATATATATATATATATATATATATATATATATATATATAAACCGTAGCAAGTCCACTAGAGGACGAAAGCATCTGACATGTCCTTTCACTCTCTTTCTTTACCGAAGTAGCAGGTGGAGAATTAATGACCTAAAGAAGTCATTTGTGCTTCGTGTAGGATGATAATGTTTTGACTTTCCTTTTGCCGACTCGTTTTTCAAAACGTTTTGGGAGAGCTACAAACACCTTCTAGTAATCACCTTGCTTTATTTTCTGTTGACGTGCTTGGCTGTGCATCTTCTAGCTAAGAAACATTATAGTGCTGCAGTATAACATCTAGTTTTATCCCAGCATATGACAGTTTGGGCACTGTACGAATTTTCAGCCTCCCCTTTTAAATTGGAGCTCTGTTGGGTGTTTACGTCAGAGCCACCACTGGCTTCCATTGATCTTCCTAATACAATCATTAAATGGCCAAAGACCAGTTGCTTTGAAACTATTCATGGATGTACCGGGAAATGTATCGACTATATTATATTGTGCAATGCATGACTTGGAGTGTGAAACATCAAGATATACCCAAGTTCTCTTATAAAGCATTTGTAGTTAAAGCACAGACTTTACAGAAAAGAAGCCTTCACAGGATATCCATGATATAGTAGCACCCATTCATGAAATACGGCCAAGGAAGAAAAATACCGTGCAAGGTGCGACCTGTTTTTCTTCTCCCGGGACGTTTGGTACAGAAAACCGCAGGCAGATGGCATTATCAATTTTATTATAATTATTACTTGCTACGCTACAACCCTAGTTGGAAAAGGAAAATGCTATAAGCCCAGGGGCTCAAACAGGGAAATTAGCCCAGCGAGGAAAGGAAAAAAGGAAAAATAAAATATTTCAAGAAGAGTAACAGCATTAAAATAAATATCTCCTATATAGACTATAAAAGCTTCAAAAAAAAAAAAAACAAGAGGAAGAAAAGAAGATAGAATAATGTGCTCGAGTGTATCCTCAAACAAGAGAACTTTAACTCAAGACAGTGGAAGACCATAGTACAGAGGGTATGGCACCACCCAAAACTAGACAACAATTGATTGATTTTGGAGTGTCCTTTTCCTAGAAGAGCTGCTTACCATAGCTAAAGAGTCTCTTCTACCATTACCGAGAGGAAAGTAGCCACTGAACAATTATAGTGCAGTAGTTAACCCCTTTAGAAAAGAAGATTTGTTTGGTAATCTCGATGTTGTCAAGTGTATAAGGACAGAGGAGAATATGTAAAGAATAGGCCAGACTGTTGGAAATGTATGTGTAAGCAAAGAGAAAATTAACCGAAACCAGAGAGAAGAATCCAATGTAGTACTGTCTGGTCAGTCAAAAAAAAAAAAAAACAATAACTCTAGCGGTAGTATATCAACGGGTGGCTGGCGCCTTGGCCAATCGAGTAACTTGTTATGATACGAAAAAGGCAAGAAAACAGGGGGGGGGGAGCCATTTACCTCACGGGGACTTTTATCTCCACTCTACCCGTATACACACACACGCGCGCACACACATACATACACACACACACACACACATATATATATATATATATATATATATATATATATATATATATATATATATATATATATATATATATATATATATACATATATATATATATATATATATATATATATATATATATATATATATATATATATATATATATATATATATATATATATATATATATTTTTGGGCTCAAGCCATGTCGTCCTGATGGAAGTTCCTATAGGGTAGCTTCCTAGGGTATATTACAACTACGGCGATATTCCCAGAGAATTTACCTTAAGGTACCAGAATTCTAACTCCTGGAGCGAGTATCCCTCGTGAAAGGGATATCGCGACATATCAGAGGACGTATTCTAGACACGTCACATGGCAATCTACGACCTGAACAGAGATTCGTCTCGTAGGAGGGAGATTGACGAGATACGAATTCGGGAAAGAAAAAGGGGAGCCGCTCCCAAGGCTTCCCTATCCCCCGATTCGTATGCGTGCCTGGCGCCGATCCTGGCGCCATCTGTATTCCTTTTTGCGTAGCTTAACAACTCGGTGTTTTTTCCTGTTTTTCTCGCAAATCTTGGATTTATTCAGCTTTTCATGGCTTCTTCGTCTTCGTTGACCTCGGATAAGTTGAGTATAGTGTCTGTTATGTATAAATGTAGGCTCTTGGTAAATTTTGAGTGATTAATAGGATTAATCTTTGATACAAGAGCCGTAGCCTACCAGAGGTGTCCTGGACACTGTCACTCGCTAGGTATAACTTAGTTAGTCAGAGTGACATTCCTGGTTGTTTTGCTTAATAAATTTTAGCTATTTAGCTTTACATAGGATTTCCTTTCGTGCTTAGTATTATTTGGCGAAGTATTCGCCATTCTGGCCTACGCTAGGCCATGTAGCCTAGTCGTTTGGTCCTAGTACTTAATGCATGATTTTGGTTTTTCCGAGTGTAATTAAAATTTTATTGAAGCTTTAGGCTATATTTTATACATTTTAGACTGTGTGGAATATTTCCAAGATTGTATACGTGAGAGTTTCGGTGAATTAGGTAATCGATTCTCTTGGTGCCTAGGCTAATTGCTTATGGAGCCTTAGTATACTTTATTATACTCCCCGGTTGCTTTCTTTTCTTCGGAGAAGGTATGCAATCCCTTTCCCTCTGTTTAAGCCTTGGGCTTATCCCTAAGTGGTTTTTTCCGAATTTATTTTCGATAAAACTATACTAGGGTGTTACTGTACCTTCCTGTTCCAGCAGAGTCTGGTTCAAAGAGGGACAGAACAACAGAGTTTTTAGTCTGAGTCCGTGTTGTCTGGCTTGGGGCAGAGTCTCCCTCACTGACCTAACACTTACAAAGGGAGCTTAGCTCCCTTAGGTCACTATCGAAGGTTTCTGTAGTTATGATTCCATCTTGTGTGATCGACCAGACTAAGTCCTGTTGCTGTTCTCGGGGAGGATAAAATCTTCCCTTGGGAGTAGCAACGCCTTCCTTGCTTTGGTGCTCTGGAAGCTGGCAGGTATTATACTACTGTAGTGGCCCTTTCCCTTAGATCTCCCTTAGGCTAAGACAAAGTTCTTGGCTGCGGGTGATCTGTCACTAAAGCAAGGTTGGCAGGACCCTCTTGTCCCTTCCCCCTCTATCTCTGTAATGGCCTAGCCATTACTGTACTGTACCTTGCCGGCCGGCAGAGCTGGCCGGCAGGGGTATTACTGTACTGTATGTCATTCCACTTCTGGACCTAGTATAGGTTGGGATGTGGAATTGACTAAGCCCATTGCCGGCCGGCAGAGATGCTGGACGGCAAGGGTCTTATGTTTTCGAGTGCTGCCCGGACCTCTCTTGGTCCCTCATCCATGCCTGCCGGCAGAGCCGGACGGCATTGGTCAAGGAAGCCTGAATTAAGTTTCTCCCCTTCCTTATATGCACTCTTTCGGTTGCCGGGCTTGGGGGGTTGTGTACACTCTTATCCCGGCATCCATTCTATTTTCTTCTAGTGCTGTACCTGTCCCGGCTGCCGGCCTATGAGGCCGGCTGCCGGCCTATGAGGCCGGCAGCCGGGCAGGTGTAGTCTTCTGGTTCTTTTGCTGCCGGCTGGCATCGGTCTTGTACCTTTGCCGGCCGGCTTATGTCAGTCCTTGTCTGCCGGTCACCAAGAGTGCCGCCGGCACAGGCATTTGAACCAGAGGGCTGCCGCCCTATAGCTGTTAAGTAGTATACTTTAAAGCTAATTGTGATGTGTGCCGGCCGGCAAAGGCAGGCCGGCACACATCCTCCTATACTGTACTAGTATTCTTCTGTATAGCATATACGGTAAGAAGAAAACTATAGTAAAAGTTTAGGTACAGCACTGTATCTTCTAACACTATTGTGTTTTCTTGCACAGCCCTTTGCTGTTGCCCTCACACAGGAAGCAGAGTTCTTCCCCGTCTATTATCCAGGATTTTAAAATCATTGCCTAGGTGTGAGCTCCACCTGTTTCCTCTGGAAACCTTGCATTGGTTACTCTAGTAGAGATAAACCATTTTGATTTTATTATCTGGAAGGCTGCAGCAATGGGTTGTGAGGGAAACACAAGTGTGTGTCTTTCCTTTATGAATTGTTATGCTATACTATGCATATCCAGTGATACATAGTTCACTTGATACTCATGGAAATTTCTTCTCTTTACAGGAGGACCCTCCGAAGTGCGGAAATGTTTTCTGCAATGTCCGCAGCAAGAACCTCTGCGGACATGAGTGTTGTAGGAGACACGCAGCATGCGCTGTCTCCAAGGATGATCTCCAGTATTGGGACCCTCAGGTATGTACTGTATGCACTAACCTGATTACTGAGGCTTTTGATTCCCCTAGAACGGCGGAATCAAGGGATATAGCTAGGGAAAAGCTTCGTACTTGGGTAAGGGGCTTCAAGAAGAACACCTCTGGCCCTTATCTTCCAAGTGAGAAGATGAGGGCGTATCTTTTTCCCCAGGCATCAGCTGAGGCAGTGATTCCCCAGCCTCAAGAGGAGATCCTTCAAGATCAAGTCCAGGTGGACGAGGAAGTCGCAGATGCGATGCAAGACATCCAGTTGTGTGACAGGATGTCTGACCTGGACGAACGTTTGGAAGAAGACCTCCTGGCAGAAGGTCAGGATCAAGTTCAAACCCCGGATGTCGTAGAGGATGAGGTCGACGAGGTGTCGGCTACTCCGGTTCAGATGCTGGAGCCTATCCCCTCAACATCAGCTGGCCTCCCAGTAGAACTGGGACAGGCCCTCTCTTCGATTGTTGGAATGATCCAACAAATGCAGAAGGAGAATCAGGAGAAGGCGGCTGCAATGGAACTGCGTATGCAGTCCCTGGCAGAATCACATGGGCCCCGGAAAAGGCTCAATGTGAAAGACCTTCCCATATGCTCAGATGCTAACCCATGGAGGTATGCTGAGCACATGCCGATGACGACTGGAAAGATCGTCATCTCGGATAAGCTGGGTTCAGTTCCCCTAGAGGAGGTAGAATTCTGGCCCAGCAAGGCATCATATCCGGACTGCTATGTCCGGCTGAGAAAAGAACCAGCTTCAAGGGAGGAGACAGAGCCGAAGGAGGTCATTATTATGGACCACGCTAAGGCTCAAGCCCTACTTTCATCCTCGATGAAAGAGAGGGGCTTCTCGAATTCGAAGGTAGCTGCATTGAGCAAGAAGCTCCCTTCGTTTGTGTCCTCTCCTGATAGAGCCTTCCCCTTTTTACAGAAAGGGTTTGCGGCTGTCCTAAAGGCAGTCGAGGCCGGCAAGCCTTGCCCCTCCCTGGAGGAGTGTAAACCCTTGTCGCTGGCTCTGCCTATGGACCACAAAGACTGGAAGGATGTCCATCTGACATTCTCAGTGGGAAAGTTGGAGGCTGATATTGCCGGACGGCAATTCGGCGAGGACCTCCCCAAGCTGTCCGAATCTCTTTTACGAAGAGAGTTCGAGACAAAAGAAAGACTGGCTGCCTCAATGTCTCATCAGACTACTCTCGAGACGATGGCAAGTGACCCCAAGGTCCATGAAATGTTCATGGTAGTGGCTAAGTCTCACCTAGCCACAGTGACGAAGGACCTTTATAGCTTCGTCAAGGCAAGGAGAGCTTGCAGGGAGTTCGTGTTCACCGGGGCTTCGGTGAGACACGAGCCAAGGAAGTTAATCTCCTCCAACATTTGGGGAAAAGACCTTTTCCCTACCGATGTGGTCAAAGAGGTTGTTGATAAGGCCGCCGTGGAGAATAGAAACCTTCTCCAGAAGTGGGGCCTGGCTATCAAAAGAAAATCTTCCCCGGATGAGGGTCCTCAACCAAAGAGGAAGAATATGAAGACTAGGCTACCATTTCGGCCAGACAAGCCTTATAGACAGCAACAGCAACTGCAATTGCCTTTGCCTCCAGTGCCCCAGATGGTGGCACAAACCCCGACTGCCTTTCAGTGGGTACCCCAGGCTGTGCCAGGTCAGTCAACCACATTCGCCCCAACGTTCGAAGGACAGTCTTCTTCCTTTCGTGCAAAACCTAGAGGAGCAGCCAGAGGCTCGTCTAGGCGCCCCTCAAGGGGAAGGGGATTCAGAGGTGGTCGTGGTCAGGGAGGCAAGACCTCAGGACGGCAGTCCAAGTGAAATGATACCGGTAGGAGGGAGACTGATGAAATTTTGGGATCGCTGGACCTTCGATCCCTGGGCCCAAAGCCTACTCAAGAATGGACTGGGTTGGAGCTGGTACAGCACTCCACCCCCATGCCTTCGGTTTTTCCAACACTCCACCCCCATTTTGGAGGAGTACGTTCAAGAACTGTTGGAGAAAAATGTGATCCGAAAGGTGAAGTCCATCAAATTCCAAGGGAGGCTGTTTTGTGTTCCCAAGAAAGACTCGGAAAAGCTCAGAGTCATTCTGGACTTGTCACCACTCAACAAGTTCATAGTGAATTGCAAATTCAAGATGCTAACACTGCAACACATAAGGACCTTACTGCCCAAGAGGGCATACTCAGTCTCTATAGACTTGTCAGACGCCTATTGGCACATTCCAATCAGCCGTCGACTCTCCCCCTACCTAGGGTTCAGGCTACAACGGAAACTGTACGCCTTCAGAGCCATGCCATTCGGGCTAAACATAGCCCCAAGGATTTTCACGAAGCTTGCGAGCGCAGCTCTCAAACAATTACGCCTAAAGGGAATTCAGGTAGTAGCCTACCTGGACGACTGGCTGGTGTGGGCAGCATCCGAGACCGAATGCTTGCAAGCTTCCAGTCAGGTGATCCAGTTCCTAGAGTACCTAGGCTTCAAGATCAACAAGAAAAAGTCTCGACTTTCTCCATCCCAAAAGTTCCAGTGGCTGGGAATCCACTGGGACCTTTTGTCACACAGTTTCTCCATCCCAATGAAGAAAAGGAAGGAGATAGCGGGCTCTGTCAAGAGACTTCTAGATTCCGAAAGGATATCAAGACGCGAACAGGAGAGGGTACTAGGCTCTCTCCAGTTGGCTTCAGTGACAGACCCAGTGCTAAGAGCACAGCTAAAGGATGCAACCGGAGTTTGGAGAAGGTATGCATCAAACGCGCGAAGAGACCTGAGAAGACCAGTGCCGCCTCGGCTACGTACTCTTCTCAGACCTTGGTCCCAAGCCAGACATCTAAAGAAGTCGGTTCTTCTTCAGCCACCTCCCCGTCGATGACGATTCACTCAGACGCCTCAAAGGAGGGATGGGGAGGTCACTCTCATCGGAAAAAAGTCCAGGGGACTTGGTCCAAGCTATTCAGGACCTTTCATATAAACTTTCTAGAAGCTATGGCAGTGCTCCTTACCTTAAAGAAAGTCTCCCCGCGTCACTCGATCCACATAAGATTGGTGACAGACAGCGAGGTGGTTGTGAGATGCTTGAATCGACAAGGGTCGAGGTCACCACCTCTCAACCAAGTGATGTTAGCCATTTTCCGATTGACGGAAAAGAAGAAGTGGTACCTGTCGGCAGTTCACCTTCAAGGAGTCCGCAATGTGACAGCGGACGCTCTATCCAGGTTCACACCGATAGAGTCGGAATGGTCCTTAGACGCAGGATCATTTTCCTTCATTCTGAATCAAGTCCCAGAACTGCAAATAGACCTCTTTGCGACGAAAGACAACAAGAAGTTGCCCCTGTACGTGTCCCCGTACGAGGACCCCTTAGCGGAAGCAGTGGACGCAATGTCCCTCGACTGGAACAGATGGTCCAGGATTTATCTGTTCCCTCCTCACAACCTTCTGTTGAGGGTCCTCAACAAACTGAGATCCTTCAAGGGGGTAGCGGCAATAGTGGCCCACAAGTGGGCGAACAGTATGTGGTTCCCCTTGGCGTTGGAACTACAGATGAAGTTCGTGCCGCTACCACATCCAGTTCTGACCCAGCGAGTCCAGAAGTCGAATGTCTGCGCTTCATTACAGAAAACCCAGACCCTGCAGCTCATGATTTCCTCGCCCTAGCGGTGAGAAAGCGCTTCGGGATTTCGAAAGCCAGCATAGACTTCCTAGAGGAATACAAGTGCAAATCGACTAGAAGGCAATATGAGTCATCTTGGAGAAAATGGGTGGCCTTTGTAAAGGCAAAGAATCCGCAGGAGATCTCAACAGATTTCTGCTTATCTTTCTTCATCCACCTCCATGGCCAAGGATTGGCAGCTAACACGATTTCAGTGTGTAAATCGGCTTTGATGAGACCCATTTTATTTGCCTTCCAGATCGACCTAGGTAACGAGATCTTTAATAAAGTTCCGAAAGCCTGCGCTAGGCTCAGACCTTCAGCACCTCCAAAGCCCATCTCATGGTCTTTAGACAAAGTTCTTCATTTCGCCTCCTTGTTGAGCAATGAAGAATGTGCGTTAAAGGATTTGACGCAAAAAGTTATTTTCCTATTTGCACTCGCGTCCGGGGCCAGGGTTAGTGAGATCGTAGCCCTCTCGAGAGAGGCAGGTCGTGTTCAGTTCCTGGATGGGGGGGAGCTGAACCTGTTTCCGGATCCTACGTTTCTCGCCAAGAATGAGTTACCCACCAACAGGTGGGGTCCCTGGAGAATCTGCCCTCTGAAAGAAGATGCATCTCTATGTCCAGTAGAATGCCTAAAGGTCTATCTTCGTAGAACTTCAGACTTCAAAGGGTAGTCAACTATTCAGGGGAGAAACATCAGGCTCAAATTTATCTCTGAATCAACTCAGAGCGAAAATGACATATTTTATTCGCAGAGCGGATCCTGACAGTACACCCGCAGGTCACGATCCGATAAAGTTGGCCTCATCCCTAATTTCTTTAATTGTATGGATTTTGAACATCTCCGTTCATACACGGGCTGGAAGTCTTCCAGGGTGTTCTTTCGCCACTATGCGAAGCAAGTAGAGGAACTTAAGAGATCTGTGGTAGCAGTGGGTCGTGTAGTTAACCCTACTGTTTAACTCTGCGAGGAACAGTGGTCTTAATTGGGACGATTAAGTCCAGGGTGAGTGTGTAGGTACATACTGTACTACAAACTAAATAAGGGCACCAAGTGCCCATAGGACTGTTCCTTCTTTCAAAGGTGAACCTTGCATAAGTTCAGGACCATGTGTGCCAAGCGTTTCTAACGCTAATGTGTTTGATTTGTAATACAGATTTTTTATGACTTGATACCTTGGTATCTCATTAAAGTGGTGTTTAATGGTTTTTCTTTCAGATAAACAAGTTCTGTTTACTATCATACTTATGCTTAAAGTTTTGGGTTACCCTCTTTTATATAAAAATATATATATTTGTTGTTAACCTGTCTGTTTATTATCTGTCAATAAACTTGTTCTTGAGAACCTTGCGTCTCTTTCACCTGTGTCAATTTATTGGTATATTGAGCATTTTAATTCTATGTATCTTATCTGGGATAATTCTGATAGAATTGTTCTGTTTTGCAAGCTATGTTGCATTGGTTTATGTAAGTCCCCTAATGGGAGGACTCCGTCCCATAAAGGACGAGGGCGGTTTTATTAGTTTCTTCCTATGCGGATATAAAACCTTTGTCCAATACAAGTATTGTGCGGATTACTGGTCAATATATTGACGCAGTGGTTCTATACAAACTATGCTTTACTTAATATAGGGCGAGACCACTATATTAGCTTGCCTGGTATTCATACATAGATATATGTACTCTTCGAGACTTTCCAGAGTCTAGTAGGACTCTTCCCTGTAGGGGGGCAGGAAGCTCTAACATAGTTTATAGTTAGTTGAAAAGATGTATAACGGTAACATCTTAGGTCTCTAGGTCTAGTCGACCGGGAATAATTATCTCCGGGGAGTACGGCACGTTCTGAGAATCCACAGATACAGTAATGCTCTGGTACACTTCCATCAGGACGACATGGCTTGAGCCCAAAAAACGGATTTTGAGCGAAGCGAAAAATCTATTTTTGGGTGAGATAGCCATGTCGTCCTGATGGACCCGCCCTTGCCTTTCTAGAAAGGGCTGTAGGACCCCTCCCTACATACAGTATCTGTAGCACCTCGTGTACGCTACAAGGAATACAGATGGCGCCAGGATTGGCGCCAGGCACGCATACGAATCGGGGGATAGGGAAGCCTTGGGAGCGGCCTCCCCTTTTTCTTTCCCGAATTCGTATCTCGTCAATCTCCCTCCTACGAGACGAATCTCTGTTCAGGTCGTAGATTGCCATGGTGACGTGTCTAGAATACGTCCTCTGATATGTCGCGATATCCCTTTCACGAGGGATACTCGCTCCAGGAGTTAGAATTCTGGTACCTTAAGGTAAATTCTCTGGGAATATCGCCGTAGTTGTAATATACCCTAGGAAGCTACCCTATAGGAACTTCCATCAGGACGACATGGCTATCTCACCCAAAAATAGATTTTTCGCTTCGCTCAAATCCGTTATATATTCTATATCTCCAAACCTCAATGAAAACATAAATACCTTAAAAATCTAATATTTAATTTTTTTTCTCTTCGATCTTGGAATCGAGTTGGTTCTGTTGGCAAAAGCGGAAATTTAAGAAACCAGAAACAGTTGGAGTGAAGAATTTCCGCCTTTTATTTCCTCAAGAGCAAATCATCGGTTTTTCTCTTGTCGCAGAATTAACACATTTTCTCTCTAAATCTCTTCTTCGTTTCTCTAAAATTCCTTTCGTCATTAGCTGATATTTTCTTCCAATTCTCTCCCCGTTTCTTCTTGGTTTTATTTCGAAGAATTTACAGGATCTTTTCCTGCTTCCCACTGAAGTTTATTCCTCCTCGGGTATTGTAAATGTCTTCAATTGAAATTGCTTCCGGTTTATATTCGGTGGAAACAGAACTTTTTCTCTTTTTTTTTCCAGCTCTCATTCGATACAAATGGGGCTTCACTTTTTTCCTTTGCCTTTGAAATGCACCTTTTCGAAAAGCGTTAAATCTGCGGCTACGAATACTTGGATGCTATTCGGTGAGGTTTGTTTGTTTGTTTATGGGCCGCGCGTTTGTTTGTTGCTTGTGTTTATGTTTGTGTGTGATTGCCATGTTTTATAATTGCTCGATACATAAATTAAATTTTGGATGTTATTCATCGTTGATAATTTACATTTCAAATTGAACATTATTCATAGGGTTGATATTTGGTATCTAGACCTAAATAATTATTG
>NC_090727.1:189292375-189313588 GCF_036898095.1 Palaemon carinicauda
TTAGGTGACTTCTTGAATAAGTCAAAGTTAAATTAACTTTAAAACAAATTTACTGTTAACTCCATCACTGGAGTATGGATGGTTTGGTCGGAAGACCATTCCGTATGAAAATATAAGTAGAACTAACAAAACATAAGTTTGCGTTGATAACGTTATATTAGTTATCCCAGCATTTATTACAAATATGATTACACAAGATTATAATCGGAAGCCATCTGGTTCCGTGTAGAGATCAAAGGTAAACTGTTTCTCACGGGATGCTTGTGATATGTTGACTCTACATAAATAATGTTACCTATGCAATGATTTAGCTTGGTCTTACTTTCGCATCCTGTTATGGCTTGTCATTCACACACTCCCAACTTCTCCAATGATCCCTTGGGTCATAAGTTTATAATGTATAAATTACATTAGCTCGGACAGCTACCTTCAAATATTTGAATAACAAAAATTACGTTAAAAATATGTTTTCTAGGAGTGTGACTGGATATATATTTTAGCCATAGCCATAAACAAGTGATTAAGGATGAATATGCAAATAAGTATGTGTTAAAAAATACATACCGAACGGACATAGTCAAAAATAAAGAAAAATGCCTGGATAATACAGATCTAAATATGGTATATTGCTAGCAAATGATTATGTGGTACCCCCCCCCGAAAAAAAAACTGAATGTACATGTGAATTGGTAACTTGTTAAAGAATAGTTGTTACCTTTGTCAAAAATACAGATTATTATAATACGGTAACTAATAAAGAATATTTGTTACCTTGGTAAAGATATAATTAAAGTGCCCCAAAAAAATTCCTGGTATGTATACGCACCACGGTTTCATATATATATATATATATATATATATATATATATATATATATATATATATATATATATATATATATATATATATATATATATATATATATATATATATATAGGTACATGGGGCTTATATATTGTATTAGATGCCCAAAAGATACTTTTTTTTAACATATAGGGCTACAATATTTTATTAGGTGCCCAAAATATACTTTTAAAATATTTTTAAAATGCAAATGTCCTAGAGTCTCTTCAACTACATATTACTAGCGTACTGACCGCTTTTCATACACTTCACAATTCCGGACAATTTTACCCCCCCCCCCCCCAAGTCAATGAAATGGCCAATTTCAAACGGCTCTAAATGTAAATGCTTTCAAAACACTTGGAGTGTTGTCTGGACATGGCAAAACGTTCCTCTTGAGGTCCACCTGTTATTGCCTTAACCTACGCCAAACAAAGATGTTAACCGCGATAAAAATCATCATTGTAACGCTGATTGATGCCAGCAACACGTAGAAATGAAGATTCCCCTCCGCATAAGTCGGTGACGGGTGGGCCATCTCCGTTAATTTCATCAACCAATTAGCCACTCGTGCATTGTATGGGAGAGGTAAGGATGGGATCGTAGAGGTCCACGTGAAATTCGCGAAGTAGGTCCGTTCCCTGATGATAGTGTTAATTCCTTGGACCGTGTAATTCGGGGATGTACCGATGCAACCGTCAGCTGCTACGAAGACCTGGGAGTAGGATGTGGATCCGTCCTGGCATTATACATTGAAGTCGGTCTTGTCGTATCGTATCCACGAGCCGTTGTTCAATCTGCAATTGAACTTATTATCGTCAAAAGGGTAAAGTTTTTTCAGATAATTTTCATATGTTTGGGAGAGAGCGCCGTTTAGCACTATACCTAACTCGCATGAATCCATTGATATTTTATGGAATTCAAAGGAGTCAGCTGTACATACCTTATTATTCATTGCTTCTGAACACTGAGTTAATTTATCTAATTCTTTAATGACCGTATATGTTTCCTTATCAGGGGAAATCAATACGTGTCCTGTCAAACTGGATATTACTGGAATTGAGTTATTCATCATGAAAGTCGGGAATGGTGATATCTTGTATGATTGCCAGGCATCGGAAAAATCAAAGGGAACTGTAATCATGATCCTGTAATTTTCAACGCTTAGTGTAATTAGGCTGTAATAAAATTCTAACCTATGGGCGTCTAAGAAAGGAACATAACCTATTTTCTTCCGTCCGTTCTCCAAAATTAACGTTAGGTCTTTTATTGTCTAAAGATGCGGTGATAAAACACCTTTAGTTGCTAACGTAATAGCTTCCACATAGTCTTTTGATTTCTCAATAAAATGTGAAATTTTAGTATGGATATGATCTATTTTTTAAATATAATACGATAACGTTGCCAGGAAGTTTTGTATTTTTACAATCTGACTGATATTACTAGAATGTTCGTTCACCAAACTCATTATTTGATTAATTGATGTCAATTGATTCCTTAGTTCTAATAAGACTAGTTCGTTTTCATGTTCTAAAAACTCAATTTTCTTATTTTGATTACTAATTTTAAGACGATTTGAAATTCCTAAGCCCAAACTTGCAACAGATCCAAAGATATTTAATGCAGCAAAAATAAACGGGTTACGTCTTTCAAGGTTAGTGTGTCTTACTGTCCACATCAGAAGGTCACGAGCCAGAGATTCTGCCTCGTTAGTCTTATTTTGCAAGTCGTAAGATAGCATTTCTGTTACGCTTAGTGTTAGTGCAAGCGAACTCTCTGTATTAAAAGGAAAATGTCGTTTATGCATTTCCTTTAATGAAGTAGCAAACCTTGAAAGGTCGCTCTTTAAACTAGTGACGTCATTCTCTGGGAGAAAAATAGCTTGCTTATTTACATCTATAATTATATTGCTTGCTGTAATAAAAACGTCTTCTGTTCTCTCTACTATAGTGCCATATTTAAAATCTATACTTTTAGTTTTAGTGCTCTTCCCACACGAGAAAAATGACTGAGCGAACAATATTGCTCCTAACAATAAAAACTTCATTTTGGAAACCTGCAATGAGAAAAATATATGTAATTACTCCTGTATTAAGAAGAAAAAATGTTAACATACATATATTATACAAGTTTCAGAGATACAAAAATTTCCCTCATTTCCTTCTCTCTTATTTTAGTTTCTTATCTGAGCCAATGGTACAATTCTCTTATCAGTGGGTTGGGATATCTATTGGCTGTTAATGTTTTCAAAATGTTAAATGGGCCTTCAAACTTAGGTGTTAGTTTGCAATTGAGTCCTTTACATACATTTACCTGTATGTATACATTATCACCCATGGTATATGTTTTAGTTGGCTTCGCTATTTTATCATGATTCCTTTTCATTATAATTTGTGATTCTTCTAAATTCTTTTGAAGGATATCATATCGACTTTTGCTTGCATTTATAACTTCTTTTAAAGGATTTGATAAATTAGTTGTAGGCGTTAATACATGGAAAGGCGTTCTAACTGGGGTACCATACAATGCCTCATGTGGCGACATTTTAATCGATACATGATATGAGTAATTCAGAGTACTTAGTACTGCAGGTATTGCAATATCCCAGTTGGGGTCTGATCCCCCTAGTGTAACTCTTAATATGTTTAATACCTTCCTATTCGCTCTTTCTACTAGCCCATTCGACTCTGGGTGATAGATCATGGTATTGATTTTCTTTATGCAAAGGAATTCACACAATGAGTTAAGGAAATGATTATTGAATTTTCCACCCGAATCTCAGATTATCATGTGTGGAATTCCATGTTTACAAATGTAGCACTCGTAAAACCTACTTGCGCATTCAATCGCGGTTTTAGTTTTAAGCGCTATCAGTTCTGTATATCGAGTCAAAGCATCTATATTTACTAAAAGGTGCTTATTTCCTCTGTCTGACTCGTAAAATCCTGTTAATAAATCTAAATGTATTCTTTCAAAGGGTTGATTGGGCACAGGATAAGCTCCTACGCTGACAGGTGTTTTCGTGTGCACTTTGTTTTCCTGACAAGTTCGACAATTAGCTATGTGCTTTTTTATATCTGTAAGCATTGTATGCCAATAAAACAATGATTTGGCTTTCTGTAACATTATGGAGAACCCCGGGTGTCCATGCAATGGATTTACATGCAACCAATTTAGGATAGTGGGTATAAGTGAGATTGGTACCACTACCTGGTCGTTTGTCACCTGTGGTGTATTGCGGGTTTTCCTTGTCACGGATCTACACAGAATATTATCTTTGATTATATAATTCTGCTGCGTATACTTTATATATTCTTTTTCCTTAGGATTTCCTTTTAAAGCATTTATGATTTTTATTAATTTCTGATCTTTTCTTTGCTCAGTCTGTATTAATTCAGCACTCCAGCCCAGAACCTCCTGTTCGAATACAGTTTTAACAATAGGCATGGATGTTGATATATCTATTAATTCAGCTAATTGCTCTGTACAAGATGACACGGGGTTGCATGATAATGCATCAGCAATGATACTTGCTTTCCCAGGTAAATACCCGATCCTCGCACCAAAGTCTTGGATGATCAAATGCCACCGAGTTCGTTTGGAGCTGTGACTAAAGCCTTTAAAGAAGTCGGTTAGGGGCTTATGATCAGTAAGAACCTTGACGGGATAACCGTATATTATGAACTTAAAATGCACTAGTGAATTAACAATAGCTAGCCCTTCCTTGTCTATTACTACGTATTTATTTTCGGAAGGTGTCAGTTTACGTGAATAAAAAGCTATCGGGAAAAACTGTTTGTCGTATTGCTGAAGCAATACCCCACCTACTCCTAGGTCTGAGGCATCTGTTGCAATGAAGAATTCCTTACCGAAGTCAGGAAATTTTAAGATAGGAGAACTACACAGTTCATCTTTCAAGGTATTAAACGCCTGTTGATGCTGCTCAGACCATATAAAATCTATGCGCGTCTTCGTAAAGTCAGTTAGGGGAGCGGGTATTATTGAATAATTGCGTATAAAAGCCTGTAATATCCACTACACCTCAGAAATTGCTGTATTCCCTTGACATTAGTAGGTATCGGAAAGTTACGGATAGCCGACACCTTATCGTGGACTACTTTAAGACCTTGGCTAGACACCATAAAACCTAAATAGACTAATTCTTTTTTGAAGAATTCACACTTACTAATCTTTACCCTTAATCTCTGTAGCACTAGTTCCAGTTTACGTAGATGTTCTTCTAAAGTATTAGAAAAGATTACAAGGTCGTCCATATAGGCATGCAATGTGTCCCCTAACAAGTCTCCAAACACTATGTTAATCATTCTAGTAAATGTTATGGGAGCACAACGTAAACCAAAACGCATACGCAAAAAATTCATAATGTCCCCTGGCTGTGCTGAAGGCAGTGTATGGGATTCTATTTCCTTCTAATGATATCTAGTGAAAGCCTTTAAGTAAGTCCAAACTGGTAAAATATTTTTTCTGACCTAGCAAAGATATAATATCTTCAGTACAGGCACTGGGAATCGATCAGGGATCGTTTCCTCATTTAAGCAACGGAAGTCTACGCAGATACGCCATGTTCGATCTTTTTTCGGTACAACTATTAGTGGAAAATTATAAGTGCTGGTCGATTTCCTAATGACTCCTAGCATTTTACTTACTTCATCATTTATCTCATTCTGGAATTTCATAGGGAATCTGTACGAGGGTATATAGATAATTTTCTGCTTGTTTTTTAACCTTATTTGATGTTCTATTACATCCGTTTTACCTAAGGATCCATCCGTAATGGAGAAAACATCATGATATTCAGTTAAAAGTCAAAAAAATTTCTGGTGAATTTCCTCTTCTTGAATGTATTTACTGATCTTATTTTTAATAGATTGCAAAAGGGATTCTTCCGCAACTGATTGAGCGTGATTGATTTCAGCGACGGTAAGAATACGATGTTTATAAACTTCTACATCCAATATATGTTGATTTTTGTGAATTACTAAAGTGGTATTTAAATGATTACAGACTTCAATATTACATTGTTGTTGTGAGCCGACTGTATAAATAGCTTGTGTGTTGGACAATCCGTTAGTTTTCAAAGTGTCGGAAAGGATTAATATTTCAGATCCCGGCAAAGTTTTCTTTACTCGCACTATTATATTCAAAGTTACGTTTGGCTCGATAGATTGCGTGCAAGATGATATTACGGATGAACGAGAATTCTGTTGGGTCGCATAGATTATTTCTTTATTCATGAGACAAGTGACTGGTTCTTCAACGTACGTTACTGTTTTACTGTCATCTCCTTTTTATCCAAAACTGATTTTAAGGTATTAGAAGACTTATAGAATTTTCCTTTGATATACACGCCGTGTTTGGCAGGGGCTAAGATAATGTTTTGATGGCCCATAGACGGGTATCCTATAATTACAGCTGGATACATATTAATGTTTTGTACAACGATAAAGGTATTGGCAAACGTGCTCTCACCGACCTTGTACTGAACATGAGTTACTCCTATTACATTTAATTCATTATTTCCTATACCCGAGAGCCTTACTCCAGACTTCTCTATAGGGAAGTTTGAAAATAACAAGTGATGAGTCCTCAAATCCATGATATTAAGTGGACTAAAAGTCAAAAAATAATGTAAAGGATCGGTGTTCTAAATTTACAGCATATAAGGTTGGTCGTAACTCATACTGTATTGGCTTATTATTGCGTGAATTTGTTGCAAATCTACGGGAACATGCCCTGATTTATTTGATTCGGCCGTGAGTTTCATAGGAAAATCTATTGCCTCACAATGATCTGATAAAACATTAAATGGATTATTTGATACAAAGGGTCTTGATACGAATGACCCAACATCACTCTCTTCCCCATTGGAGTTAATTATGTGGTATTTGCTTTGCTTTGCACATTCTGAAAATTCGTCTGACCTTGCGAATTCTGGGTAGACGGCACTATTTCTTTGTTTTTTATTTTGAACTGCATTGCCGTTTGGCTGTTTCTTCTTATTGAACTGAGGATTTGTCTTTTTATTTCCATAGGAATTGACTGTGGAATTGACTGTGTGTTTCTAGGATTCTGTTGTTGATTACCGGAGTAGCATCGACTATATGAATGAGTTGAACTGTTATGTATTGAACAAAATTGCGTTCTGCAGTCTACAATCAAGTGAACTTGACGTTTGCAATTATAACATGTCATCCCTGCAACTTGATTATTATTAACTACATTTACTTGTTGTGGCTTAGTTTAATTTTTTGCAAAAACTTGTGTAAACAAGGGATCAAGATCAGTACTCTTAGACATGTGTTTCTTTATCTGTTTATATACATCTAATTCTGTACTTTCGGGCGTTAACTTTTTATCAAAACACCGCACTAAAGCCTCTGGCAACATAATTGTCATACAAGTTAAATACATTAATCGTAAGAAATCTTTCACGGCGATGTTATCTCCTGTAACCCATGTGGAATTACCTAAATTATCTTGATATTCATTAAGCCTATTGGCAATGAGAGCCGCTCTTTCTTTAACATTAAGCTGAGTCATAGAGGCTTGATTAAGTGTATTTCTTAATGTTAAAACTACATCTAAGGCTTCTTCACCGCCATAGATCGCACGTAGCCTAAAATTGAAATTGTCCCATGTAACTGACTCTTGAAAAGAAACTCCCCTAAAATACGCGCTTGCATCTCCTTTAGCAAAGTCTATAAAACTTTTAGCTTCTTGTAATTGTACAAATGGGTTTGTGATTTGTTTTGCGTTTAAGTGAGTGTCAACTGATGATATCCAAGACTCGACATTTTGAGGTAAGAACCCATTGCCCCGACCTTGAAAAGGAAGGATAGCCGATCTAGCACTCACTAGGGTTTGTATGGGAGCGGGGTTACTAGGTCCGGGAGTGGGATTACTCGGTCCGGGAGTGGGGTTACTCGGATTCACAGGAGGCGTCATGTTTACTTTAATTTTTTTTCTATCTCTACGATTCCTTGCAATCCTATCAAAATCTCTATATGAATACAGACGTCCACTCCATAAACGCATAAGCACTATACAATAAAGATATGTTGCAGATTATAACCAAATCCCCCAAAATAATGATATTAAGACAAAGATATTTCCCGAGAACTTCTGAAAGAAAACAGTATTAGCACAAAGAGAAAAAAAATTCTAGACGAGAATTTGAAGTTGAATATAGATTCCTTTAATGAAGGAAAATGAAGATTTGCAAAAAACTCACCCCAGCAATAATGGACGATCGACTCGTGACATAAAACACTTCACTGCATAAAACTGAATGAATAAAGAATGTTCTTAGCTTTCAGTATATATGGGTGATGATCGATGATGTCATTTCCTCTCTCTCTCTCTCTGGTTTTGCAAGAGTTTAGCTGGTTGATGAATGTTTTGATTTGATTTCCTGTCGTGTTGTTGAATGTTTATTTCCTAGATGTGATTCTTGAATGTTTGTTCAGTAAACGTTGATAAAGTTGAAGGACATTCCTTCGTCTTCTTAAGATGTTTTAATGATGTATGTTGATTGAAGATCCAGTTCCTCAGTTTATATATGATTTACAGTTGATATTCGATGAGTTCATTATTTCGGTAGATGTAGATACTTCGTCGTAATTGTAGATTCATTACTGTTGTAACTGCTAATTATTACAGTTGTAGTTTCTGGTTATTATAGTTGTATTCTCAGGTTGTTAAAGTTGTAACCGTTGCCACCAATTGTTGGTGTGAGAATGTTATACACACACATTCGTTGTTCTGTCTCATATCTCTTCAATGTGATATAGAATTATTAAGAGTTGTAGGTTACTTCTTGAATAAGTCAAAGTTAAATTGATTTTAAACAAATTTATTGTTAACTCCATCACTGGAGTATGGATGGTTTGGTCGGAAGACCATTCCGTATGAAAATATAAGTAGAACTAACAAAACATAGGTTTGCGTTGATAACATTATATTAGTTATCTCAGCATTTATTACAAATATGATTACACAAGATTATAATCGGAAGCCATCTGGTTCCGTGTAGAGATCAAAGGTAAACTGTTTCTTACGGGATGCTTGTGATATGTTGACTCTACATAAATAATGTTACCTATGCAATGATTTAGCTTGGTCTTACTTTCGCATCCTGTTATGGCTTGTCGTTCACACACTCCCAACTTCTCCAATGATCCCTTGGGTCATGGGTTTATTATGTATATATTACATATATATATATATATATATATATATATATATATATATATATATATATATATATATATATATATATATATATATATATATATATATATATATCGAAAACTGACAACTAAGCATAAACAATGCTCATAATAAACTTGGAAGAGTTATTTAACAAGAAGACCTTTTAAATCTTTTTAATTGTTTTGCCTTGTCAGCTACTGCCGATATTTCTGTGCTTGTGGTATTCGGTTCACACCCGTCAATAAAGGGTCTTTCAGCTTATTTTTCACTCTCTCTCTCTCTCTCTCTCTCTCTCTCTCTCTCTCTCTCTCTCTCTCTCTCTCTCTCTGATATATATATATATATATATATATATATATATATATATATATATATATATATATATATATATATATATATATATATATATATATATATATATATGTGTGTGTGTGTATGTATATATATATATATATATATATATATATATATATATATATATATATATATATATATATATATATAATGTAGACTTTCTTTATAGATTCCTTGCATCCATTGAATGGAATGTTTTCTTCACCTTCCACCAGTATCTTTATCAAAAGTGGGGATTTCTTTTTCGTGCGTAAAAGTTTAACACTGTTCTTTTTAAAACGTGTGTTGAAGTCGTCTAGAGCAGCCACAGTACGAAGACGATGCTTTGTTCGTTTTTGAAAATTGTGTTTTCCACATTCTTCTTACATGATTATTCGACAAACTGTTATTCAGTAACATTCGTGACTTCAGACGTGCGAATATATGCTTTGGTTACTTAAGTAAAAGGGCCGCTGTTCATCTTCATTGTGAAATACTTGTACACACTGTATACTGTTTCCACGAGTTGGTTAAGTTTCCAATCGTTCAAATTTGATAGCTTATGCAGTCTTAGGAACTCCAAATTACACTCCAAGATCAACCATTCTGGGGATTAAATATGACTCCCTGATCTTTGCCTGATAAATTTACCCATGTGACTTTGTAGATTTCAAAATCACCATCTGTCAGTCTTATTACAATAGAATAAAACTGACAAACAACCTGGGATTATAATTTCGGGGAATAAATTGTTGTTGGTTCCAATTATCATTAAAGAAATGGAAACCTCACCTTATGAAATATATATGTTCGACAAGAATAACAGGAGAGAGAGAGAGAGAGAGAGAGAGAGAGAGAGAGAGAGAGAGAGAGAGAGAGAGAGAGAGAGAGAGAGAGTGGATTTAACTTCTGGTTAACCGTAGCCACCTCTGGTTAATCCGGTGAGATTAGTAAAAAATTAAGGACATCTGCCATTAAGCAACTACGCTTTATCAGTTTCACTCAGTTTGGATGGAGCGTGTCTAAGTACTGCGTTCTTTTTTCCTTAAATTGGTGGAATTATTTTGACACGAGTACGCTATACAGTGGGTCAGAAATCGTCTCAGCGGCCACGACAGATTGGTTTTACTATAGTAGACGAGAGTACGAATCAAACAAAGGAAGAAATTTCATTAAAAATGCTTCAGAAAAAAAATCAGAAAAGCCAAGAATTGCTAGGAAAAAAAATGTCTTTTTTAATAACGGAAATCACATTACGTTTATTACTTGTCAGTTCCAGAATTACATTTTCTCCTGGGCTGGGGGTGGGTGGGGTGTTGTTTGTTGTTGGCTAGTAACAGATAATTTGGCATCGCATGGAAGCAGATTGTTAGAATAGGAGATACATAATCTGCACGTTGTACTATCTTAAATTTTTGCACGAGTAATCACGTCATCGGTAAAGACTCGGTACAAAGAATGTCCGAGGAGCACCAGAAGACAGTAGATAGTACCAAGATCTACATATATTTTGGATAGACCTACATTAGAACATATGCCTCTGATCAGTACTCTTGCTCCTTCCGGTTTCTGCTTCCAGCCATTTTTAGAAATTGGGAAAAAGAGGAACCAGAGTACCCTGCGTAACCTAAACTAGTCAGGACTTGCTCATGTTATCTATTTCATTTCCCTCTTGGTTATGTTGTATCTGAGGATCTCGTTTACCTTTGATGTTCATGCGTGGATAAGCAAGTCAAAAGGACTATCAAATTATACTTGAAGGGACATTGCTCACTGTATAAATCAAAATGATTTATCAAAAAGGCCATTGTAAATCTCGCAATTATTTCTTGTATGCATAGTTTTTCCTGGGAAACAAGCGTCTAGATTCAAGGTACTTGATAGGATGTTTAAAGACCATATAACTCAACAACCTCTGGTAGCACTCTGACTTGCTTGGTTTAGATTACCAAGCAGAAAGCAAGACACGTGCTCTTGCACGAAGGCAAATGCTCCGACACTAACGTCACCATGTTACACGTGTGCAGTATTGTTCAGCTTGAAATCATGTGGAGAAATACTTAATAGGACACAAAATCAGTAGAACTTGCAAAGATTCAGAAAATTCAACCTGCAGAAAATGTTGTTATGGGATGTCTTTTTTCGGTCAAATACTGTATAGTAGAAGAGTTCTTTCTGTACTCAATGATTTGATTGGCTAAGTGGGGGTTCCCCGGCGTTGTGACTACCAGGGTCATTGGCGCTTTAGTTGTTAACCTCGTATGTTAAATAAGATAAATCAAAAGCAAAGCAGAAATTTAATTATGTAATTAGAGGATTGTATACGAAAGAAATTCTTTTCAATAATTATTTAGGTCTAGATACCAAATATCAACCCTATGAATAATGTTCAATTTGAAATGTAAATTATCAACGATGAATAACATCCAAAATTTAATTTATGTAATCGAGCAATTATAAACATGGCAATCACACACAAACATAAACACAGCAACAAAACAAACGCGCGCCCATAAACAAACAAACAAACCTCACCGAATAGCATCCAAGTAATTCGTAGCCGCAGATTTAACGCTTTTCGAAAAGGTGCATTTCAAAGGCAAAGGAAAAAAGTGAAGCCCATTTGTATCGAATGAAGAGCTGGAAAAAAAAGAGAAAAAGTTCTGTTTCCACCGAATATAAACCGGAAGCAATTTCAATTTGAAGACATTTACAATACCCGAGGAGGAATAAACTTCAGTGGGAAGCAGGAAAAGATCCTGTAAATTCTTCGAAATAAAACCAAGAAGAAACGGGGAGAGAATTGGAAGAAAATATCAGCTAATGACGAAAGGAATTTTAGAGAAACGAAGAAGAGATTTAGAGAGAAAATGTGTTAATTCTGCGACAAGAGAAAAACCGATGATTTGCTCTTGAGGAAATAAAAGGCGGAAATTCTTCACTCCAACTGTTTCTGGTTTCTTAAATTTCCGCTTTTGCCAACAGAACCAACTCGATTCCAGATCGAAGAGAAAAAAAATTAAATATTAGATTTTTAAGGTATTTATGTTTTCATTGAGGTTTGGAGATATAGAATATATAACGGATTTTGAGCGAAGCGAAAAATCTATTTTTGGGTGAGATAGCCATGTCGTCCTGATGGAAGTTCCTATAGGGTAGCTTCCTAGGGTATATTACAACTACGGCGATATTCCCAGAGAATTTACCTTAAGGTACCAGAATTCTAACTCCTGGAGCGAGTATCCCTCGTGAAAGGGATATCGCGACATATCAGAGGACGTATTCTAGACACGTCACATGGCAATCTACGACCTGAACAGAGATTCGTCTCGTAGGAGGGAGATTGACGAGATACGAATTCGGGAAAGAAAAAGGGGAGCCGCTCCCAAGGCTTCCCTATCCCCCGATTCGTATGCGTGCCTGGCGCCAATCCTGGCGCCATCTGTATTCCTTGTAGCGTACACGAGGTGCTACAGATACTGTATGTAGGGAGGGGTCCTACAGCCCTTTCTTAGAAAGGCAAGGGCGGGTCCATCAGGACGACATGGCTATCTCACCCAAAAATAGATTTTTCGCTTCGCTCAAAATCCGTTTTTTGGGCTCAAGCCATGTCGTCCTGATGGAAGTGTACCAGAGCATTACTGTATCTGTGGATTCTCAGAACGTGCCGTACTCCCCGGAGATATTTATTCCCGGTCGACTAGACCTAGAGACCTAAGATGTTACCGTTATACATCTTTTCAACTAACTATAAACTATGTTAGAGCTTCCTGCCCCCTACAGGGAAGAGTCCTACTAGACTCTGGAAAGTCTCGAAGAGTACATATATCTATGTATGAATACCAGGCAAGCTAATATAGTGGTCTCGCCCTATATTAAGTAAAGCATAGTTTGTATAGAACCACTGCGTCAATATATTGACCAGTAATCCGCACAATACTTGTATTGGACAAAGGTTTATATCCGCATAGGAAGAAACTAATAAAACCGCCCTCGTCCCTTTATGGGACGGAGTCCTCCCATTAGGGGACTTACATAAACCAATGCAACATAGCTTGCAAAACAGAACAATTCTATCAGAATTATCCCAGATAAGATACATAGAATTAAAATGCTCAATTATACCAATAAATTGACACAGGTGAAAGAGACGCAAGGTTCTCAAGAACAAGTTTATTGACAGATAATAAACAGACAGGTTAACAACAAATATATATATTTTTATATAAAAGAGGGTAACCCAAAACTTTAAGCATAAGTATGATAGTAAACAGAACTTGTTTATCTGAAAGAAAAACCATTAAACACCACTTTAATGAGATACCAAGGTATCAAGTCATAAAAAATCTGTATTACAAATCAAACACATTAGCGTTAGAAACGCTTGGCACACATGTCTGAACTTATGCAAGGTTCACCTTTGAAAGAAGGAACAGTCTATATGGGCACTTGGTGCCCTTATTTAGTTTGTAGTACAGTATGTACCTACACACTCACCCTGGACTTAATCGTCCCAATTAAGACCACTGTTCCTCGCAGAGTTAAACAGTAGGGTTAACTACACGACCCACTGCTACCACAGATCTCTTAAGTTCCTCTACTTGCTTCGCATAGTGGCGAAAGAACACCCTGGAAGACTTCCAGCCCGTGTATGAACGGAGATGTTCAAAATCCATACAATTAAAGAAATTTAGGGATGAGGCAACTTTACTCGGATCGTGACCTGCGGGTGTACTGTCAGGATCCGCTCTGCGAATAAAATATGTCATTTTCGCTCTGAGTTGATTCAGAGATAAATTTGAGCCTGATGTTTCTCCCCTGAATAGTTGACTACCCTTGAAGTCTGAAGTTCTACGAAGATAGACCTTTAGGCATTCTACTGGACATAGAGATGCATCTTCTTTCAGAGGGCAGATTCTCCAGGGACCCCACCTGTTGGTGGGTAACTCATTCTTGGCGAGAAACGTAGGATCCGGAAACAGGTTCAGCTCCCCCCCATCCAGGAACTGAACACGACCTGCCTCTCTCGAGAGGGCTACGATCTCACTAACCCTGGCCCCGGACGCGAGTGCAAATAGGAAAATAACTTTTTGCGTCAAATCCTTTAACGCACATTCTTCATTGCTCAACAAGGAGGCGAAATGAAGAACTTTGTCTAAAGACCATGAGATGGGCTTTGGAGGTGCTGAAGGTCTGAGCCTAGCGCAGGCTTTCGGAACTTTATTAAAGATCTCGTTACCTAGGTCGATCTGGAAGGCAAATAAAATGGGTCTCATCAAAGCCGATTTACACACTGAAATCGTGTTAGCTGCCAATCCTTGGCCATGGAGGTGGATGAAGAAAGATAAGCAGAAATCTGTTGAGATCTCCTGCGGATTCTTTGCCTTTACAAAGGCCACCCATTTTCTCCAAGATGACTCATATTGCCTTCTAGTCGATTTGCACTTGTATTCCTCTAGGAAGTCTATGCTGGCTTTCGAAATCCCGAAGCGCTTTCTCACCGCTAGGGCGAGGAAATCATGAGCTGCAGGGTCTGGGTTTTCTGTAATGAAGCGCAGACATTCGACTTCTGGACTCGCTGGGTCAGAACTGGATGTGGTAGCGGCACGAACTTCATCTGTAGTTCCAACGCCAAGGGGAACCACATACTGTTCGCCCACTTGTGGGCCACTATTGCCGCTACCCCCCTTGAAGGATCTCAGTTTGTTGAGGACCCTCAACAGAAGGTTGTGAGGAGGGAACAGATAAATCCTGGACCATCTGTTCCAGTCGAGGGACATTGCGTCCACTGCTTCCGCTAAGGGGTCCTCGTACGGGGACACGTACAGGGGCAACTTCTTGTTGTCTTTCGTCGCAAAGAGGTCTATTTGCAGTTCTGGGACTTGATTCAGAATGAAGGAAAATGATCCTGCGTCTAAGGACCATTCCGACTCTATCGGTGTGAACCTGGATAGAGCGTCCGCTGTCACATTGCGGACTCCTTGAAGGTGAACTGCCGACAGGTACCACTTCTTCTTTTCCGTCAATCGGAAAATGGCTAACATCACTTGGTTGAGAGGTGGTGACCTCGACCCTTGTCGATTCAAGCATCTCACAACCACCTCGCTGTCTGTCACCAATCTTATGTGGATCGAGTGACGCGGGGAGACTTTCTTTAAGGTAAGGAGCACTGCCATAGCTTCTAGAAAGTTTATATGAAAGGTCCTGAATAGCTTGGACCAAGTCCCCTGGACTTTTTTCCGATGAGAGTGACCTCCCCATCCCTCCTTTGAGGCGTCTGAGTGAATCGTCATCGACGGGGGAGGTGGCTGAAGAAGAACCGACTTCTTTAGATGTCTGGCTTGGGACCAAGGTCTGAGAAGAGTACGTAGCCGAGGCGGCACTGGTCTTCTCAGGTCTCTTCGCGCGTTTGATGCATACCTTCTCCAAACTCCGGTTGCATCCTTTAGCTGTGCTCTTAGCACTGGGTCTGTCACTGAAGCCAACTGGAGAGAGCCTAGTACCCTCTCCTGTTCGCGTCTTGATATCCTTTCGGAATCTAGAAGTCTCTTGACAGAGCCCGCTATCTCCTTCCTTTTCTTCATTGGGATGGAGAAACTGTGTGACAAAAGGTCCCAGTGGATTCCCAGCCACTGGAACTTTTGGGATGGAGAAAGTCGAGACTTTTTCTTGTTGATCTTGAAGCCTAGGTACTCTAGGAACTGGATCACCTGACTGGAAGCTTGCAAGCATTCGGTCTCGGATGCTGCCCACACCAGCCAGTCGTCCAGGTAGGCTACTACCTGAATTCCCTTTAGGCGTAATTGTTTGAGAGCTGCGCTCGCAAGCTTCGTGAAAATCCTTGGGGCTATGTTTAGCCCGAATGGCATGGCTCTGAAGGCGTACAGTTTCCGTTGTAGCCTGAACCCTAGGTAGGGGGAGAGTCGACGGCTGATTGGAATGTGCCAATAGGCGTCTGACAAGTCTATAGAGACTGAGTATGCCCTCTTGGGCAGTAAGGTCCTTATGTGTTGCAGTGTTAGCATCTTGAATTTGCAATTCACTATGAACTTGTTGAGTGGTGACAAGTCCAGAATGACTCTGAGCTTTTCCGAGTCTTTCTTGGGAACACAAAACAGCCTCCCTTGGAATTTGATGGACTTCACCTTTCGGATCACATTTTTCTCCAACAGTTCTTGAACGTACTCCTCCAAAATGGGGGTGGAGTGTTGGAAAAACCGAAGGCATGGGGGTGGAGTGCTGTACCAGCTCCAACCCAGTCCATTCTTGAGTAGGCTTTGGGCCCAGGGATCGAAGGTCCAGCGATCCCAAAATTTCATCAGTCTCCCTCCTACCGGTATCATTTCACTTGGACTGCCGTCCTGAGGTCTTGCCTCCCTGACCACGACCACCTCTGAATCCCCTTCCCCTTGAGGGGCGCCTAGACGAGCCTCTGGCTGCTCCTCTAGGTTTTGCACGAAAGGAAGAAGACTGTCCTTCGAACGTTGGGGCGAATGTGGTTGACTGACCTGGCACAGCCTGGGGTACCCACTGAAAGGCAGTCGGGGTTTGTGCCACCATCTGGGGCACTGGAGGCAAAGGCAATTGCAGTTGCTGTTGCTGTCTATAAGGCTTGTCTGGCCGAAATGGTAGCCTAGTCTTCATATTCTTCCTCTTTGGTTGAGGACCCTCATCCGGGGAAGATTTTCTTTTGATAGCCAGGCCCCACTTCTGGAGAAGGTTTCTATTCTCCACGGCGGCCTTATCAACAACCTCTTTGACCACATCGGTAGGGAAAAGGTCTTTTCCCCAAATGTTGGAGGAGATTAACTTCCTTGGCTCGTGTCTCACCGAAGCCCCGGTGAACACGAACTCCCTGCAAGCTCTCCTTGCCTTGACGAAGCTATAAAGGTCCTTCGTCACTGTGGCTAGGTGAGACTTAGCCACTACCATGAACATTTCATGGACCTTGGGGTCACTTGCCATCGTCTCGAGAGTAGTCTGATGAGACATTGAGGCAGCCAGTCTTTCTTTTGTCTCGAACTCTCTTCGTAAAAGAGATTCGGACAGCTTGGGGAGGTCCTCGCCGAATTGCCGTCCGGCAATATCAGCCTCCAACTTTCCCACTGAGAATGTCAGATGGACATCCTTCCAGTCTTTGTGGTCCATAGGCAGAGCCAGCGACAAGGGTTTACACTCCTCCAGGGAGGGGCAAGGCTTGCCGGCCTCGACTGCCTTTAGGACAGCCGCAAACCCTTTCTGTAAAAAGGGGAAGGCTCTATCAGGAGAGGACACAAACGAAGGGAGCTTCTTGCTCAATGCAGCTACCTTCGAATTCGAGAAGCCCCTCTCTTTCATCGAGGATGAAAGTAGGGCTTGAGCCTTAGCGTGGTCCATAATAATGACCTCCTTCGGCTCTGTCTCCTCCCTTGAAGCTGGTTCTTTTCTCAGCCGGACATAGCAGTCCGGATATGATGCCTTGCTGGGCCAGAATTCTACCTCCTCTAGGGGAACTGAACCCAGCTTATCCGAGATGACGATCTTTCCAGTCGTCATCGGCATGTGCTCAGCATACCTCCATGGGTTAGCATCTGAGCATATGGGAAGGTCTTTCACATTGAGCCTTTTCCGGGGCCCATGTGATTCTGCCAGGGACTGCATACGCAGTTCCATTGCAGCCGCCTTCTCCTGATTCTCCTTCTGCATTTGTTGGATCATTCCAACAATCGAAGAGAGGGCCTGTCCCAGTTCTACTGGGAGGCCAGCTGATGTTGAGGGGATAGGCTCCAGCATCTGAACCGGAGTAGCCGACACCTCGTCGACCTCATCCTCTACGACATCCGGGGTTTGAACTTGATCCTGACCTTCTGCCAGGAGGTCTTCTTCCAAACGTTCGTCCAGGTCAGACATCCTGTCACACAACTGGATGTCTTGCATCGCATCTGCGACTTCCTCGTCCACCTGGACTTGATCTTGAAGGATCTCCTCTTGAGGCTGGGGAATCACTGCCTCAGCTGATGCCTGGGGAAAAAGATACGCCCTCATCTTCTCACTTGGAAGATAAGGGCCAGAGGTGTTCTTCTTGAAGCCCCTTACCCAAGTACGAAGCTTTTCCCTAGCTATATCCCTTGATTCCGCCGTTCTAGGGGAATCAAAAGCCTCAGTAATCAGGTTAGTGCATACAGTACATACCTGAGGGTCCCAATACTGGAGATCATCCTTGGAGACAGCGCATGCTGCGTGTCTCCTACAACACTCATGTCCGCAGAGGTTCTTGCTGCGGACATTGCAGAAAACATTTCCGCACTTCGGAGGGTCCTCCTGTAAAGAGAAGAAATTTCCATGAGTATCAAGTGAACTATGTATCACTGGATATGCATAGTATAGCATAACAATTCATAAAGGAAAGACACACACTTGTGTTTCCCTCACAACCCATTGCTGCAGCCTTCCAGATAATAAAATCAAAATGGTTTATCTCTACTAGAGTAACCAATGCAAGGTTTCCAGAGGAAACAGGTGGAGCTCACACCTAGGCAATGATTTTAAAATCCTGGATAATAGACGGGGAAGAACTCTGCTTCCTGTGTGAGGGCAACAGCAAAGGGCTGTGCAAGAAAACACAATAGTGTTAGAAGATACAGTGCTGTACCTAAACTTTTACTATAGTTTTCTTCTTACCGTATATGCTATACAGAAGAATACTAGTACAGTATAGGAGGATGTGTGCCGGCCTGCCTTTGCCGGCCGGCACACATCACAATTAGCTTTAAAGTATACTACTTAACAGCTATAGGGCGGCAGCCCTCTGGTTCAAATGCCTGTGCCGGCGGCACTCTTGGTGACCGGCAGACAAGGACTGACATAAGCCGGCCGGCAAAGGTACAAGACCGATGCCAGCCGGCAGCAAAAGAACCAGAAGACTACACCTGCCCGGCTGCCGGCCTCATAGGCCGGCAGCCGGCCTCATAGGCCGGCAGCCGGGACAGGTACAGCACTAGAAGAAAATAGAATGGATGCCGGGATAAGAGTGTACACAACCCCCCAAGCCCGGCAACCGAAAGAGTGCATATAAGGAAGGGGAGAAACTTAATTCAGGCTTCCTTGACCAATGCCGTCCGGCTCTGCCGGCAGGCATGGATGAGGGACCAAGAGAGGTCCGGGCAGCACTCGAAAACATAAGACCCTTGCCGTCCAGCATCTCTGCCGGCCGGCAATGGGCTTAGTCAATTCACATCCCAACCTATACTAGGTCCAGAAGTGGAATGACATACAGTACAGTAATACCCTGCCGGCCAGCTCTGCCGGCCGGCAAGGTACAGTACAGTAATGGCTAGGCCATTACAGAGATAGAGGGGGAAGGGACAAGAGGGTCCTGCCAACCTTGCTTTAGTGACAGATCACCCGCAGCCAAGAACTTTGTCTTAGCCTAAGGGAGATCTAAGGGAAAGGGCCACTACAGTAGTATAATACCTGCCAGCTTCCAGAGCACCAAAGCAAGGAAGGCGTTGCTACTCCCAAGGGAAGATTTTATCCTCCCCGAGAACAGCAACAGGACTTAGTCTGGTCGATCACACAAGATGGAATCATAACTACAGAAACCTTCGATAGTGACCTAAGGGAGCTAAGCTCCCTTTGTAAGTGTTAGGTCAGTGAGGGAGACTCTGCCCCAAGCCAGACAACACGGACTCAGACTAAAAACTCTGTTGTTCTGTCCCTCTTTGAACCAGACTCTGCTGGAACAGGAAGGTACAGTAACACCCTAGTATAGTTTTATCGAAAATAAATTCGGAAAAAACCACTTAGGGATAAGCCCAAGGCTTAAACAGAGGGAAAGGGATTGCATACCTTCTCCGAAGAAAAGAAAGCAACCGGGGAGTATAATAAAGTATACTAAGGCTCCATAAGCAATTAGCCTAGGCACCAAGAGAATCGATTACCTAATTCACCGAAACTCTCACGTATACAATCTTGGAAATATTCCACACAGTCTAAAATGTATAAAATATAGCCTAAAGCTTCAATAAAATTTTAATTACACTCGGAAAAACCAAAATCATGCATTAAGTACTAGACCAAACGACTAGGCTACATGGCCTAGCGTAGGCCAGAATGGCGAATACTTCGCCAAATAATACTAAGCACGAAAGGAAATCCTATGTAAAGCTAAATAGCTAAAATTTATTAAGCAAAACAACCAGGAATGTCACTCTGACTAACTAAGTTATACCTAGCGAGTGACAGTGTCCAGGACACCTCTGGTAGGCTACGGCTCTTGTATCAAAGATTAATCCTATTAATCACTCAAAATTTACCAAGAGCCTACATTTATACATAACAGACACTATACTCAACTTATCCGAGGTCAACGAAGACGAAGAAGCCATGAAAAGCTGAATAAATCCAAGATTTGCGAGAAAAACAGGAAAAAACACCGAGTTGTTAAGCTACGCAAAAAGGAATACAGATGGCGCCAGGATCGGCGCCAGGCACGCATACGAATCGGGGGATAGGGAAGCCTTGGGAGCGGCTCCCCTTTTTCTTTCCCGAATTCGTATCTCGTCAATCTCCCTCCTACGAGACGAATCTCTGTTCAGGTCGTAGATTGCCATGTGACGTGTCTAGAATACGTCCTCTGATATGTCGCGATATCCCTTTCACGAGGGATACTCGCTCCAGGAGTTAGAATTCTGGTACCTTAAGGTAAATTCTCTGGAATATCGCCGTAGTTGTAATATACCCTAGGAAGCTACCCTATAGGAACTTCCATCAGGACGACATGGCTTGAGCCCAAAAATATATATATATATATATATATATATATAT
>NC_090727.1:189316588-189329088 GCF_036898095.1 Palaemon carinicauda
TCCTCGGGTATTGTAAATGTCCTCAAATTGAAATTGCTTCCGGTTTATATTCGGTGGAAACAGAACTTTTTCTCTTTTTTTCCAGCTCTTCATTCGATACAAATGGGCTTCACTTTTTTCCTTTGCCTTTTAAATGCACATTTGCAAAAAGAGTTAAATCTGCGGCAACAAATTACTTGGATGCTATTCGATGAGGTTTGTTTGTTTGTTTATGGGCGCGCGTTTGTTTTGTTGCCGTGTTTATGTTTGTGTGTGATTGCCATGTTTATAATTGCTCGATTACATAAAGTAAGATTTTGGATGTTATTCATCGTTGATAATTTACATTTCAAATTGAACATTATTCATAGGGTTGATATTTGGTATCTAGACCTAAATAATTATTGAAAAGAATTTCTTTCGTATACAATCCTCTAATTATATAATTAAATTTCTGCTTTTCTTTTGATTTATCTTATTTAACATACGAGGTTAACAACTAAAGCGCCAATGACCCTGGTAGTCACAACCCCGGGGAACCCCCACTTAGCCAATCAAATCATTGAGTACAGAAAGAACTCTTCTACTATACAATATTTGACCGAAAAAAAGACATCCCAAAACAACATTTTCTGCAGGTTAAATTTTCTGAATCTTTGCAAGTTCTACTGATTTTGTGTCTTATTAAGTATTTCTCCACATGATTTCAAGCTGAACAATACTGCACACGTGTAACATGGTGACGTTAGTGTCGGAGCATTTGCCTTCGTGCAAGAGCACGTGTCTTGCTTTCTGCTTGGTTATCTAAACCAAGCAAGCAAGCAAGTCAGAGTGCTACCTGAGGTTGTTGAGTTATATGGTCTTTAAACATCCTATCAAGTACCTTGAATCTAGACGCTTGCTTCCCAGGAGAAACTATGCACACAAGAAATAATTAGAGATTTACAATGACCTTTTTGATAAATCATTTTGACCTAAGATACACTGAGCATTGTCACTTCAAGTATAATTTGATAGTCCTTTTGACTTGCTTATCCACGCGTAAACATCAAAGGGAAACGAAATCCTCAGATACAACATAACCAAGAGGGAAATGAAATAGATAACATGAGCAAGTCCTGACTAGTTTAGGTTACGCAGGGTACTCGGGTTCCTCTTTTTCCCAATTTCTAAAAATGGCTGGAAGCAGAAACCGGAAGGAGCAAGAGTCCTGATCACAGGCATATGTTCTAATGTAGGTCTATCCAAAATATATGTAGATCTTGGTACTATCTACGGTCTTATGGTGCTCCTCGGACATTCTCTGTACCGAGTCTTTACCAATGACGTGATTACTCGTGCAAAAATTTAAGATAGTACAAGGTGCAGATTATGTATTTCCTATTCTAACAATCTGCTTCCATGCGATGCCAAATTATCTGTTACTAGCCAACAACAAACAACACCCCACCCACCCCCAGCCCAAGAGAAAATGTAATTCTTGAACTGACAAGTAATACACGTATTGTGATTTCCGTGATTAAAAAAGACATTTTTTTTCCTAGCAATTCTTGGCTTTTCTGATTTTTTTCTAAAGCATTTTTAATGAAATTTCTTCCTTTGTTTGATTCGTACTCTCGACTACTATAGTAAAACCAATCTGTCGTGGCCGCTGAGACGATTTCTGACCCACTGTATAGCGTACTCGTGTCAAAATAATTCCACCAATTTAAGGAAAAAAGAACGCAGTACTTAGACACGATCCATCCAAACTGAGTGAAACTGATAAAGCGTTGCTGCTTAATGGCAGATTTCCTTAATTTTTTACTAATCTCACCGGATTAACCAGAGGTGGCTACGGTTAACCAGAAGTTAAATCCAGTCTCTCTCTCTCTCTCTCTCTCTCTCTCTCTCTCTCTCTCTCTCTCTCTCTCTCTCTCTCTCTCTCTCTCTCTCTCCTGTTATTCTTGTCGAACATATATATTTCATAAGGTGAGGTTTCCATTTCTATAATGATAATTGGAACCAACAACATTTTATTCCCCGAAATTATAATCCTAGGTTGTTTGTCAGTTTTATCCTATTGTAATAAGACTGGCAGATGGTGAGTTTGAAATCTACAAAGTCACAAGGGTAAATTTATCAGGCAAAGATCAGGGAGCCATATTTAATCCCCAAAATGGTTGATCTTGGAGTGTAATATGGAGTTCCTAAGACTGCATAAGCTATCAAATTTGAACGATTGGAAACTTAACCAACTCGTGGAAACAGTATACAGTGTGTACAAGTATTTCACAATGAAGATGAACAGCGGCCCTTTTACTTATGTAACCAAAGCATATATCCGCACGTCTGAAGTCACGATTGTTACTGAATAACAGTTCGTCGAATAATCATGTAAGAAGAATGTGGAAAACACAATTTTCAAGAACGAAAAAAGCATCGTCTTCGTACTGTGACTGCTCTAGACGACTTCAATATATATATATATATATATATATATATATATATATATATATATATATATATATATATATATATATATATATATATATATATTCAGAGAGAGAGAGAGAGAGAGAGAGAGAGAGAGAGAGAGAGAGAGAGAGAGAGAGAGAGAGAGAGAGAGAGAGAGAGAGAGAGAGAGAGAGAAAAAATGACTTTTTCTTCACGAAATCATAATCTTATAAGCTGAAAGACCCTTTATTGACGGGTGTGAACCGAATACCACAAGCACAGAAATATCGGCAATGAAAGATAAGCAGCTGATAAGGCAAAACAATTAAAAAGATTTAAAAGGTCTTCTTGTTAAATAACTCTTCCAAGTTTATTATGAGCTTTGTTTTTCTTAGTTGTCAGTTTTCGATATATATATATATATATATATATATATATATATATATATATATATATATATATATATATATATATATATATATATATATATATATATATAATAAACCCATGACCCAAGGGATCATTGGAGAAGTTGGGAGTGTGTGAACGATAAGCCATAACAGGAAGCGAAAGTAAGACCAAGCTAAATCATTGCGTAGGTAACATTATTTATGTAGAGTCAACATATCACAAGCATCCCGTGAGAAACAGTTGACCTTTGATCTCTACACGGAACCAGATGGCTTCCGATTATAATCTTGTGTAATCATATTTGTAATAAATACTGAGATAACTAATATAATGTTATCAACGCAAACCTATGTTTTGTTAGTTCTACTTTTATTTTTATATGGAATGGTCTTCCGACCAAACCATCCATACTCCAGTGATGGAGTTAACAATAAATTTGTTTAATGTTAATTTAACTTTGACTAATTCAAGAAGTAACCTACAACTCTAAATAATTCTATATCACATTGAAGAGATATGAGACAGAACAACGAATGTATGCGTATAACATTCTCACACCAACAATTGGTGGCAGCAGTTACAACTTTAACAACCTGAGAATGCAACTATAACAACCAGAAACTACAACTGTGATAATTAGCAATTACAACAGTAATGAATCTACAATCACAACGAAGTATCTACATCTACCGAAATAATGAACTCATCGAATATCAACTGTAAATCATATATAAACTGAGGAACTGGATCTTCAATCAACATACATCATTAAAACATCTTAAGAAGACGAAGGAATGTCCTTCAACTTTATCAACGTTTACTGAACAAACATTCAAGAATCACATCCAGGAAATAAACATTCAACAACACGACGGGAAATCAAATCAAAACATTCATCAACCAGCTAAACTCTTGCAAAACCAGAGAGAGAGAGAGGAAATGACATCATCGATCATCACCCATATATACTGAAAGCTAAGAACATTCTTTATTCATTCAGTTTTATGCAGTGAAGTGTTTTATGTCACGAGTCGATGGTCCATTATAGATGGGGTGAGTTATTTGCTAATCTTCATTTTCCTTCATTAAAGGAATCTATATTCAACTTCGAATTCTCGTCTAGAATATTTTTTTCTCTTTGTGCTAATACCGTTTTCTTTCAGAAGTTCTCGGGAAATATCTTTGTCTTAATATCATTACTTTGGGGATTTGGTTATAATCTGCAACATATCTTTATTGTATAGTGCTTATGCGTTTATGCAGTGGACGTCTGTATTCATATAGAGATTTTGATAGGATTGCAAGGAATCGTAGAGATAGAAAAAAAATTAAAGTAAACATGACGCCTCCTGTGAATCAGAGTAAACCCACTCCCGGACCGAGTAACCCCACTCCCGGACCTAGTAACCCCGCTCCCGTACTAACCCTAGTGAGTGCTAGATCGGCTATCCTTCCTTTTCAAGGTCGGGTCAATGGGTTCTTACCTCAAAATGTCAAGTCTTGGATATCATCAGTTGACGCTCACTTAAACGCAAAACAAATCACAGACCCAATTGTACAATTACAAGAAGCTAAAAGTTTTATAGACTTTGCTAAAGGAGATGCAAGCGCGTATCTTAGGGGAGTTTGTTTCCATGAGGCAGTTACATGGGACAATTTCAAAGTTAGGCTACGTGCGATCTATGGCAGTGAAGAAGCCATAGATGTAGTTTTAACATTAAGAAATACACTTAATCAACCCTCTATGACTCAGCTTAATGTTATAGAAAGAGCGGCTCTCATTGCCGATAGGCTTAATGAATATCAAGATATTTTAGGTAATTCCACATGGGTTACAGGAGATAACATCGCCGTGAAAGATTTCTTACAATTAATGTATTTAACTTGCATGACAATTATGTTACCAGAGGCTTTAGTGCGGTGTTTTGATAAAAAGTTAACGCCCGAAAGTACAGAATTAGATGTATATAAACAGATAAAGAAACACATGTCTAAGAGTACTGATCTTGATCCCTTGTTTACACAGGTTTTTGCAAAAAATTAAACTAAGCCACAACAAGTAAACGTAGTTAATAATAATCAAGTTGCAGGGATGACGTGTTATAATTGCAAACGTCAAGGTCACTTGATTGTAGACTGCAGAACGCGATTTTGTTCAATACATAACAGTTCAACTCATTCATATAGTCGATGCTACTCAGGTAATCAACAACAGAATCCTAGAAGCACACAGTCAATTCCACAGTCAATTCCCTATGGAAAAAAAAAGAAAAATCCTCAGTTCAATAAGAAGAAACAGCCAAATGGCAATGCAGATCAAAATCAAAAACAAACAAATAGTGCTTCAAATAACTCTGTTCCTGGGCCGTCTACCCAGAATTCGTAAGGTCAGACGAATTTTCAGAATGTGCAAAGCAAAGCAAATACCACATAATTAACTCCAATGGGGAAGAGAGTGATGTTGGGTCATTCGTATCAACGCCCTTTGTATCAAATAATCCATTTAATGTTTTATCAGATCATTGTGAGGCAATAGATTTTCCTATGAAACACACGGCCGAATCAAAGAAAATCAGTGCAGGTTCCCATAGATTTGCAACAAATTCATGCAATAATAAGCCAAAATGAGTTGCGACCAACATTATATGCTCTAAATTTAGAACACCGATCCTTTACATTATTTTTTGACTGGTAGTCCACGTAATATCATGGATTTGAGGACTTATCACTTGTTATTTTCGAACTTCCCTATAGAGAAGTCTGGAGTAAGGCTCTCGGGTATAGGAAATAATGAATTAAATGTAATAGGAGTAACTTATGTTCAGTACAAGGTCGGTAAGCGCAAGTTTGCCGATACCTTTATCGTTGTACAAAACATTGATATGTATCCAGCTGTAATTATAGGATACCGGTCTATGGGCAATCAAAACATTATCATAGCCCCTGCCAAACACAGCGTATATATCAAAGGAAAATTCTATAAGTCTTCTAATACCTTAAAATCAGTTTTGGATAAAAAGGAGATGACAATAAAACAGTAACGTACGTTGAAGAACCAATCACTTGTCTCATGAATTAAGAAATAATATATGCGACCCAACAGAATTCTCGTTCATCCGTAATATCATCTTGCACGCAATCTATCGAGACAAATGTAACCTCGAATATAATAGTGCGAGTAGAGAAAACTTTGCCGGGATCTGAAATATTAATCCTTTCCGACACTTTGAAAACTAACGGATTGTCAGTCACACAAGCTATTTATACAGTCGGCTCACAACAACAATGTAATATTGAAGTCTGTGATCATTTAAATACCACTTTAGTAATTCACAAAAATCAACATATCTTGGATGTAGAAATTTATAAATATCGTATTCTTACCGCCGCTGAAATCAATCACGCTCAATCAGTTGCGGATGAATCCCTTTTGCAATCTATTAAAAATAAAATCAGTAAATACATTCAAGAAGAGGAAATTCAGCAGATATTTTTTGGACTTTTAACTGAATATCATGATGTTTTCTCCACTACGGATGGATCCTTAGGAAAAACGGATGTAATAAAACATCAAAAAAGGTTAAAAAACAAGCAGAAAATTATCTAATACCCTCGTACAGACTCCCTATGAAATTCCAGAATGAGATAAATGATGAAGTAGGTAAAATGCTAGAAGAGGGAGTCATTAGGAAATCGAAGAGCCCTTATAATTTTCCACTAATAGTTGTACCGAAAAAAGATCGAACATGGCGTATCTGCGTAGACTTCCGTCGCTTAAATGAGGAAACGATCCCTGATCGATTCCCAGTGCCCTGTACTGACGATATTTTATCTTTGCTTGGTCAGAAGAAATATTTTACCAGTTTGGACTTACTTAAAGGCTTTCAGCAGATATCATTAGAAGAAAATAGTATCCCATACACTGCCTTCAGCACAGCCAGGGGAAATATGAATTTTTGCGTATGCCTTTTGGTTTACGTTGCGCTCCCATAACATTTACTAGAATGATTAACATAGTGTTTGGAGACTTGTTAGGGGACATATTCCATGCCTATATGGACGACCTTGTAATCTTTTCTAATACCTTAGTAGAACATCTACGTAAACTGGAACTAGTGCTACAGAGATTAAGGGTAAAGCTTAGTATGTGTGAATTCTTCAAAAAAGAATTAGTCTATTTAGGTTTTATGGTGTCTAGCCAAGGTCTTAAAGTAGTCCAGGATAAGGTGTCGGCTATCCGTAACTTTCCGATACGTACCTACTAATGTCAAGGGAATACAGCAATTTCTGGGGTGTAGTGGATATTACAGGCTTTTATACGCAATTATGCAATAGTAGCCGCTCCCTTAACTGACTTTACGAAGAAGGGCAGAGATTTCATATGGTCTGAGCAGCATCAACAGGCATTTAATACATTGAAAGATGAACTGTGTAGTTTTCCTATCTTAAAATTTCCTGACTTCGGTAAGGAATTCTTCATTGCAACAGACGCCTCAGACCTAGGAGTAGGTGGGGTATTGCTTCAGCAATATGACAAACAGTTTTTCCCGATAGATTTTTATTCACGTAAACTGAGACCTTCCGAAAATAAATACGCAGTAATAGACATGGAAGGGCTAGCTATTGTTAATTCACTAGTGCATTTTAAGTTCATAATATACGGTCATCCCGTCAAGGTTCTTACTGATCATAAGCCCCTAACCGACTTCTTTAAAGGCTTTAGTCACAGCCCCAAACGAACTCGATGGCATTTGATCATCCAAGACTTTGGTGCGAGGATTGGGTATTTACCTGGGAAAGCAAATATCATTGCTGATGCATTATCACGCAACCCCGTGTCATCTTGTACGGAGCAATTAGCTGAATTAATAGATATATCAACATCCATGCCTATTGTTAAAACTGTATTTGAACAGAAAGTTCTGGGCTGGAGTGATGAATTATTACAGACTGAGCAAAGAAAAGATCAAAAATTAGAAAAAATCATAAATGCTTTGAAAGGAAATCCTAAGGAAAAAGAATATATGAAGTATACGCAGCAGAATTATATAATCAAAGATAATATTCTGGGTAGATTCGTGACAAGGAAAACCCGCAATACACCACAGGTGACTAACGACCAGGTAGTGGTACCAATCTCACTTATACCCACTGTCCTAAATTGGTTGCATGCAAATCCATTGCATGGACACCCGGGGTTCTCCATAATGTTACAGAGAGCCAAATCATTGTTTTATTGGCATACGATGCTTACAGATATAAAAGAGCACATAGCTAATTGTCGAACTTGTCAGGAAAAAAAAGGGCACACGAAAACACCTTTCAACCTAGGAGCTTATCCTGTGACCAATCAACCCTTTGAAAGAATACATTTAGATTTATTAACAGGATTTTACGAGTCAGACAAAGGAAAGAAGCACCTCTTAGTAATTATAGATGCAATGACTCGATATACAGAACTGATAGCGCTTAAAACTAAAACCGCGATTGAATGCGCTAGGAAGTTTTACGAGTGCTACATTGTAAACATGGAATTCCACACATGATAATCTCAGACTCAGGTGGAGAATTCAATAATCATTTCCTTAACTCATTGTGTGAATTCCTTAGCATAAAGAAAATCAATACCATGATCTATCACCCAGAGTCGATTGGGCTGGTGGAAAGAGCGAATAAGAAGGTTTTAAACATATAAAGAGTTACACTAGGGGGATCAGACCCCAACTGGGATATTGCAATACCTGCAGTACTAAGTACTCTGAATTACTCATATCATGTATCTATTAAAAAGTCGCCGCATGAGGCATTGTATGGTACCCCAGTTAGAACGCCTTTCCATAGATTAACGCCTACAACTAATTTATCAAATCCTTTAAAGGAAGTTATAAATGCAAGCAAAAGTCGATATGATATCCTTCGAAAGAATTTAGAAGAATCAAAAATTATAATGAAAAGGAATCATGATAAAATAGCGAAGCCAACTAAAACATATACCGTGGGTGATAATGTATACATACAGGTAAATGTACAGAGATATGAATGAAATCCTCTTTAGAAAGGAAAAGACTTTTAAATCTCTCTTGACCTCGTTGTCACTCACATTGGGGTTGATTTCAATGTTAAATAGTTCCTCCTAAAGCCTCAGTGGAACTTCGAGATAGACAGAGATAATGATGGCTGCCATATTTTGTATATACCTAATGCCGCTTAGGTAATTTTCCTAATCATTTGTTCGTTTTAATTGCATCTTGCGAGGTGTTAAAACAATCGTACAAGTGTTCAGCCCTTGTTCCCCTTTGTAAATGGAAATGCACTAAAACATTAAAAATTTCTTATCTACTTATCATTCCTGATTTGCAATTAATTATTAACAAATTTAATATATTTACTTAATAATAATAATAATAATATTAATGATAATAATAATAATAATTATTATTATTATTATTATTATTATTATTATTATTACTTGCTAATCTACAACACTAGTTGGAAAAGCAGGATGCTATAAGACCATGGGCTCCAACAGGGAAAATAGTCCAGTGAGGAAAGGAAAGAACGATTACCAAAATATTTTAAGAACAGTGACATTAAAATAAATCTCTCTTATATGAATTATAAAATCTTTAACACACCAAGAGGAAGAGAAATAAGATAGAATTGTGAGCCCGAGTGTACCCTTAAGTAAGAGAATTATAGTTGTAGTTATAGTATTTGCATTCTTATAAAAGAATGATAAACATCTCCAGTTCCAGAGGTACAGCATCGTTCAGAAATGGACAAAGAACTACGATTTATTCATACACGAGAGAGTAATTCTTTAACATGCGGAATTGGGTACACGATTACACGATTCATGGCCAACACAATTTTTCCGTGAGGACGAAGGAGATCCGACGTGACAATATGAAAAGGACCGAGTCAGGAAAATTCACGAGAGTGATAAACAGGTTAAGGAAATCTCATTTACCAGATCAAATTGAATCGTCAACCTCCGCTTGGGAAACAGGAGTGCAGCATCACTTCCAGATTTCTTTGTTAATAAACAAGCTTTTCTTTGTGAGTTTTATGTTGCTATTGTTGTTCTGGTGTTCCCGTAAGGTGGTTTTTATTCTATTTGTCTAACTAGGCTAAGCAGAATTCCCTTTTTAGATTAACTACTCCCTTTGTAAAACCATTAACGCTATATAGCAAAAACATGAACATGCACCTACCTATTAACTTGAAGTGTAATGTACGGCCAAAGTTAAACGCCTCCATTGTTTAGTGTCCAAACTGAGTGCAAATCATGTAGTAGTTAGCCCCTGTTCCTTTCTGTTGTAAGTATGTAAGTAAGCTACAGCGTTGTCAGAAACTGTCTTCAGGAACTCTTTAGAAAATTCCTTATTTTAGAAAATGGAAGACAATGTTTTCTAACTATTTATTTTTAGAAAGATCGCCTAGAAACAACAAGCCAAACATGAAGTCAATATTTTTGCACCAGATAAAATGAGAATTTCACCAATGAACTAATTTCAAAACAAGTCATTATTGGTGATTTCCCGATAGTTGTGTGGTTTTGATATATTCGTACCAGTCTTGTCGTTTTCACGGTTACCAGAAGTTATTCCGCATTACTTCAATCTCCAATTACTAGATTTTGCAACAGAGATCAAAGAAAGATAGCGCTGACGCATTACTTCTTATTCACACTCTCGATAATCTATCTTATATTAATGTAGCATCAAAGTATCTCTTTCAGTTATTACAAAGACAGTTGATTTAATGGTGTAACCTATAGATTATGGTTTATCTGAAATTCGAGATATTCCCTTCAACCAAGGAGTCGAAAGCCCTTCGATCGGTGACTTGAGAATTTCAGTCGACAGATGTTGGAAACAGAAGCCCCACTTGATAATGATGATCTTTGGTAAATAGACCCTTGCCTCAGATAACACTTTCATTCCGGAGGAGTCGCTTTCCCTCCCACAAACTCTGATATACTCCAAGATCGTATCATTAAAACCCAGTGTGGCTTCAAATGAATTGGGTTTTACCAAGATGGATCACTTGGTAAGGCAAATATAAAATATTTTATGACATAAAGCAGTTGAAGATATTAATAAATGGGTGTACCTCAGGGGTCTGTAAATTAAATTGGACGAATCAAATGGAAGAAGATGATGCTAAGGATTAATATGGTAGCTGGGTTATGGGTAAATGTAAAGGATGAGGTGTATAATGTAAAATAAGATTGATGTGGGAAGACAAGGTGGGTGTTGAATAGACGCATACTTTAGACGTAGACCACAAAAGTAGGGTAAGACAAGTTGGGTCAGCATACAACAACAATAATAACAACAACAAATGCAGCCGATTTTACTTAGTCCACTGCAGGACAAAGGCCTCAGACATGTGCTTACTCACGTCTGTGAATTGGCCAGTTTTCATCAACATGCTGGCAACTGAGGACTAGTGATGGTGGGAGACTTTTGTTTGATCCCTCAAAGCAAACCAGCCTAGTATGGGTGGCCTTGACTAGTACAGTTTTGCGGATCATGGCGATACACAAACTCTTTCACCACGTTCAGGTATCCCAAATCAGGTACAATAGAAGCTTCCCTGTAACATCTTCAAAACAGGATTGATGATTAAAGAACAAACAATAATCCGCCATTTCAAGAGTTCAATATGCAAGACAATACATAATATAAATATTTATAATTTTACATATATATATATATATATATATATATATATATATATATATATATATATATATATATATATATATATGTATATATATATATATATATATATATATATATATATATATATATATTTAAATATATATATATATATATGTATATATATATATATATATATATATATTATATTTGTATATATATATATATATATATATATATATATATATATATATATATATATATATATATATATATATATATAATATTTACCACACTGGCATTTAATACCGAATTCTACCTTGGGAATATATATCCACTGGAATTCATTTATGGTTATAGCTTCTGGCTGGGTGGAGATTCAAAATCCTGCCACTTCAGCCGAAACCATGCCTACGAGGATTCTACCAACTGAACTATCAAGGGAGGTAAAGTTTATGACAATTCACCGTACATATTCCTGTCGAATTCAGGAATCTATTTTTAGACTTGAAATAAACCCATCTCCACCATGATAGTTGAATTGTGAGTTTGTAAAACGTGGTTATTTAAGATGAATATATATATCACTAATACTTGTGATTTTAATCAATGTTTGTGATATATATTCATCTTAAATAACCACGAGTTGCAAACTCACAATTCAGATCTCATGGTGGAGATGTGTTTATTTCGGATCTAACCAATTTAACCTTAAAAGAAACCCTTTCTGGTACAACTCAGGAACATAAATCGTGGTCTACCCTTAAATCTGCACTTTTTGGTGTAGATGCAACAGTTCCTCCTTTACTTAAACCAGATGGCTCAGTCACACACTGTCAAAGGAAAAGGCAACCCTGTTGGCTGATGTTTTTGACAGTAAACAGAGTAATGCAAAACTTGACTTCCTCATTTCTGTTTTCCTGAGGCTAAAGTAACTAGTTTAGCTTTTAGATCTCGTGAGATTAATGCTCTGTTGATTGGCCTTGATGCTTACAGAGGTGTAGAATC
>NC_090727.1:189334088-189336588 GCF_036898095.1 Palaemon carinicauda
GCTAAACCATCGTTATCTACCCTTCATCTTAATCTCATCAACATATAGTACTCAAGTAACCTCTCTTATAATTTAATTTCTGGTCTTGTCCTGCCATTTAACTCCCAATATTCTACTGAGGGCTTTGTTCTCAAATCTCCAAAATCTGTTGGATATAGTTTTACTGTCATACATGACTCATGTCCATACTGTAACACTGATCTCACTAAACTGATATATAGCTAGATTCTTATATATAATTTCAGGCGATTTGATTTCCAAATTTTACTTAACCTAGCCATTGTCTAATTTGCTTTTTTTTCAATCTTTCATTGTTCGCCAACAGTTATATAAGCGGATGAGTATCCTGGTGGAGTAACGACAACTTTTGGTGTGGAGGAAATGACCCCCTATATCTCGATGAAGTCACTGGCAGCAGGGTGACGGATTGGGTTTAAGGCGAGAGACAAGATGTCTTTTTTGGCTTCTACTCCTGCTGCCTGGGGGATGATCTTACTGGAATTAGTATGGACCGGCAGGGTTCACTTGCCTTAGTTAGATAGGCACTGCATATCACAAGAAACTTGCTATTCTTTGATGGATCTAGCCAATGAATCCTCTATGTTTTTCTTCAGTCTTTAACACACACACACACACACACACACACACACACATATATATATATATATATATATATATATATGTGTGTGTGTGTGTGTGTGTGTGTATATGTATGTATTATATATATCTATCTATCTATCTATCTATCTATATATATATATATATATATATATATATATATATATATATATATATATATATATATATATATTCAAATAAGCCATATATATTTTTTTGATATATTAATGTCTGGATTCTCTTAACGACCTCGGGATCAGAGCCCCAGGCGAAATCACACAAAGACAAGAGCTTGGCTCCGGCCGGGAATCGAACCCTGGTCGGCAAGCTTATATAGACAGTGACTAACCCATTCGGCCACGAAGAAAGATAAAAGTCAATGACAATTCTACTGTACTTATACCTGTCGAATTCAGGTATTTTGTACTTAGAATTGAAATCAACCCATCTTCACCATCGTAACTAATTGGTAGTTTGTTACTTGGCATTCAATTAATGATAAATTTTGCACATTTTTACGTGTTTTTCATATTCAAATAAGCCATATATATTTCTTTGATATATTAATGTCTGGATTCTCTTAACGACCTCGGGATCAGAGCCCCAGGCGAAATCACACAAAGACAAGAGCTTGGCTCCGGCCGGGAATCGAACCCTGGTCGGCAAGCTTATATAGACAGTGACTAACCCATTCGGCCACGAAGAAAGATAAAAGTCAATGACAATTCTACTGTACTTATACATGTCGAATTCAGGTATTTTGTACTTAGAATTGAAATCAACCCATCTTCACCATCGTAGCTAATAGGTAGTTTGTTACTTGGCATTCAATTAATGATAAATTTTGCACATTTTTACGTGTTTTTCATATTCAAATAAGCCATATATATTTTTTTGATATATTAATGTCTGGATTCTCTTAACGACCTCGGGATCAGAGCCCCAGGCGAAATCACACAAAGACAAGAGCTTGGCACCGGCCGGGAATCGAACCCTGGTCGGCAAGCTTATATAGACAGTGACTAACCCATTCGGCCACGAAGAAAGATAAAAGTCAATGACAATTCTACTGTACTTATACATGTCGAATTCAGGTATTTTGTACTTAGAATTGAAATCAACCCATCTTCACCATCGTAGCTAATTGGTAGTTTGTTACTTGGCATTCAATTAATGATAAATTTTGCACATTTTTACGTGTTTTTCATATTCAAATAAGCCATATATATTTTTTTGATATATTAATGTCTGGATTCTCTTAACGACCTCGGGATCAGAGCCCCAGGCGAAATCACACAAAGACAAGAGCTTGGCTCCGGCCGGGAATCGAACCCTGGTCGGCAAGCTTATATAGACAGTGACTAACCCATTCGGCCACGAAGAAAGATAAAAGTCAATGACAATTCTACTGTACTTATACCTGTCGAATTCAGGTATTTTGTACTTAGAATTGAAATCAACCCATCTTCACCATCGTAGCTAATTGGTAGTTTGTTACTTGGCATTCAATTAATGATAAATTTTGCACATTTTTACGTGTTTTTCATATTCAAATAAGCCATATATATTTTTTTGATATATTAATGTCTGGATTCTCTTAACGACCTCGGGATCAGAAAAATATATATGGCTTATTTGAATATGAAAAACACGTAAAAATGTGCAAAATTTATCATTAATTGAATGCCAAGTAACAAACTACCAATTAGCTACGATGGTGAAGATGGGTTGATTACAATTCTAAGTACAAAATACCTGAATTCGACAGGTATAAGTACAGTAGAATTGTCATTGACTTTTATCTTTCTGCGTGGCCGAATGGGTTAGTCACTGTCTATATAAGCTTGCCGACCAGGGTTCGATTCCCGGCCGGAGCTAAGCT
>NC_090727.1:189341588-189349648 GCF_036898095.1 Palaemon carinicauda
TTACCAAAACAATAAGGCCTATAAAAATTTGCTTTGTATTTTAGGTTCTACGGAATTCCAACTAAAAGATTTCCTGCATATATATATATATATATATATATATATATATATATATATATATATATATATATATATATATATATATATATATATAAGGATAGATAGATATATATGCATGTGTTTGTGTGCTCAATCGAAGTTGTGTACATTATAGAACATAGCTGCACTACTGAAATAAACTTAATACTTTTATTTGTTCAAACTAGATCTCCTTTAATCGCAAAATAATAAATTATGCATATCTCAACATGTGCTAGGTCTAAATATTCCTGTTAAATTCAGGTATTTGTAACAGAAATCGAAATTATCCAATCTCCAAAAAAAATACTACGGATACATTTATAACACGAGGCTCTCTCTCTCTCTCTCTCTCTCTCTCTCTCTCTCTCTCTCTCTCTCTCTCTCTCTCAATTGATTGACCGATTGATTGAGGGCTGTTAAGCGCGAAGTAGATGATGAATGAAAAGTATTGAATTAAAAGCTCAAGCTATGTGTGGGAGGAGATGATGATGAGATTATATATATATATATATATATATATATATATATATATATATATATATATATATATATATATATATATATATATATATATATATATATATATATATATATAGATAGATAGATAGATAGATAGATAGATAGATCATAGCTTAGTCTAAGACGCCAGGGAGTTGAGATCACGATTGATACATGCTACTGAATCACGAGCCTACCATCCATATAGTGAAGATTATGCAGGTGGCATTTTGACCTTAAGCTACTAAGATCTGCGATCTTTCACCATCCCAAGCAATTGACCCCAAGTTCACCTAGCTGTAAATAGATACCATTATCTGAGGCGTACTTATGATTAAAGGATGTGGCGCTAACTGTATCATTCTTCGTTAATTCAATGGATAAGCCTGGCACTGGGCCCTCCGTGACGTCACAGATACTAGCTCTAGCCTCTCACTATGCTTCCAGAAAAAGAAATCTCTCCCAGGCGGCATGACACATTCAAAATTTGTGTGACGCCAAGACAAGATTATTATTAGCTTTATTCAGAAATAGGACATTTGGAACACTGTTGTTCGTTTCCTTCATTATAATATATACTTCATCTTTACAATCTCCATTGGAAAGAAAACCCTGGATTGTGAAGCGCGCTTCCATGAATAACAGGTTTCACTCAGAATTTTATACAATTTTTATCACATTCTTTTATCATATTCCAGTTAACCAAAATATTCAGGCTGATTTTAAAGCAAAGGAGCAAATTAATTGGAAAACCTGTGGCATTTGAAGGATCTCAGAACATAATGATCTAGCTAAGTATTATAACTTCGAGCCGGATGTTGGAATAAAGATCCTTAGGAAGCTAATCTTCCAAACACCCAAAAGACAACGACTCACTATGTACATCGATTTTTTCCGAAATCACCCATTACTTGAATCCCCATTTAAATCCAACAAAATAATTTTTACTAGCTAAGCCACAACCCTCGCTGGAAAAGCAGGAGGCTATAAGCTCAAGAGGATTAGTAGAATATCACTGCTCGAAAGATTGGAAAATGAAGAAATTACAAGAATGGCAGGTGTAATAAATATTACAGAATGTCACAACTGAGATCAAGTGGGCACATGTTGAGGATGAATGGAGGGAAGGGAGTGAGGAGGATTTAGGAAGAACCTGTAAGGGTTGGGAGAAGATTGAAAGGAAGGCAGAAAATTATATGGCGAGATAAAGTAAAGGATGATATGGAGAGAAGAGGTTTGGGGGGAAGAGGATACCTTTGATAGAAGGCATTAGAGAGAGCGCATCAGGTAAGGCAACAACCCCTTAATGTAAGGATAAGGGTGGGAAAGAAGAAGCTGAGGTTGGAAAAGGTTCCGCCCATTTCCTAAAAGTAGTAAGAAGAGCAACCCTTTATCTGTTTTGCCATGGTGACACTAGATATCTTTGATGAACGATTTGCCTTGATTGTAGGTGAACTTTTGAGTTATTCGGCAAAGCGTTAGAACAGATTAGTTTTAATCTTGAAGTTAGTATATGAAATATATTTCGTAACATTTCCAATAGATTTTGTACCTTTATACCTCACACAGCCATACGGCCAAGGCAAATCTGTTATCTCAAGGCGTTCAAGTCTCACAATTCAAAGTCAGCAGCATGAAAACCAAGGGTCACTCTCCGCCCTCAGCAAGACGAGCAAGCTTTTGAATTTGCTTATTCAAGAGACTGCTTCATGAGTTTGACAAAGCAATGACTAGTGGGTGTGTTACCCAATTTTCTTTGTCCTTCACTCAAACTCATAGATAACGAGTTTGTCTTTCAAAGGAGAAGGTTGAGATTTTTGGCTGAAGACTACACCCATACACACACACACCCACATTTTAGTATTCATCATATTATGTCAAGAAATCATGATTCTTAGCTGAATTGGGGGTATATCTCGTTTGTGTTTCGTCTTAATTTATAACATATCTTCAAAGGTGCTAAGACTTTCCCGTCGTCAAAATCAAATTCATGAAGATTTTGAGAAATATCTATATATAACAACAATCCTCTATTAAATCCTATTCGATCGCTAACTAATCACCATAATCATTATTGCCATCATATCATTATCATTAAATCTTTCAATAATATTATTGTGGAAAGAGCCTTTAGAATATCCAATTATCTTTGCTCTTAAAGATAATTTTGAAGCAGTAATTGCCTCGGGTCGAGACTTGGGAAACAAAGGCAGAACCACAATAAACCCTTTTTACATGTATAAAACTCAAAATATCCTGTTGAATAAGACTTTGGTGTAGTTTTTTTCGCAAGACTGTAGGTGTAAAATAAGAAACTAACGGTCGCTTGGTATAAAAAAAAAAAAAAAAAAAAACCTTGGTATCTACCATGTATCATTTATGGTTGTTCTGTCCAGAGAGTCAATACAGACATGGTCTGGTCACGTGGCGGATCTTAAACCTAGCCCTGTCCCTTTTATACCGCCACGGGACGCCATCCGGCTAAACCCAGAGCAGCTAGATCTAGTCTAGACTGCCGCCTGAGCTCTGAATCCTTTGTCATTATAATCTGTAAACCTTTCAGACTACCTGAACACTATTGATGAAAGATGCCGAATTATTACGATCTGTTGGGTTGCTACGATACCATACGAAAAACAAACTGTAAGTGAAAGCTATTTCAAGATTCCTAGAGTCAAAACAATACAGAAAGTCTAAGAATTCGCTGTAGACGTAAACAAAAAATTAATCTTAAACCTGACCAGGATTGTTTCATTAATTTTCAAGGAGTTTTTTTTTTTTTTTTTTTTTTTTTTTTTTTTTTTTTTTTTTTTGAAGATGTAAAGACACAAATGTTAGAAGAGTACATCCTTGTCACCACTTTATATTCCTGAATATACGTATGATAGCAATCGGCAGTTTGTTGATGTATGTATAACTTACTTGTGCATGTCATGATCTAAAATAATATGATACTGTTTCCTTCTGTCAATCATCTCGTGTTCCTGAGTCTAGTCAAAATGTACTGTATAATATCAAATAATCATATATAGGCTAGCACTGAATGGTAGTGTGATTTTCTATGTTATAATCACGAAGAAAGTTTGAGCTATCTGAATCATGATAATAGGAGTCTTAAGAATTGTAAGTAACAAAAATAATTTGATCACACACATAGGCCCTCCTCTCTCTCTTTTATATATATATATATATATATATATATATATATATATATATATATATATAAATATATATATATATATTATATATATATATATATAATATATATATATATCTAATATATATATATATATATATATATATATATATATATATATATATATATAAATATATATATATATATATATATATATATATATATATATATATATATATATATAAATATAATATATATATATATATATATATATATATATATATATATATTTATATATATCTAATATATATATATATATATATATATATATATATATACATATATATATATAAATATATATATATATATATATATATATATATATATATATATATATATATATATATATAAATATATATATATATATATATATATATATATATATATATATATATATATATATATATATATATATATATATATATATATATATATCAACATCTTACCATCAGAAAATTATTCAAAGCGATAAATGATGATATACTACAGGATTGCAAAGTATGCCGTGTGAATTTGGTTTCAAAACTAAAGAAATCAGATAAACTGAAATTGTGCATTTCTTTACTAAAAATCACTTTTCAATCAAAATGGTTATTATATATCAAAAGGGAGTAGCACTAAGCGGATGTCACCTAGGAAAGGTAAAAATCACTATTTTTTTTTGAGAAGTCGGATAAATGCAGTTACCTTTTAGCACTTTTTTCCTTAAGAATATTACAATCATTTGATGTATGTATAACTGTTACCTTTCTGTATACTGTATATCTTACATGTAAGCTTGTCTTTGGATGCAGGATATTGATTTCGTATCGAGTGTTGAAAAACTTGCTTGAAATGTGATCCCTTTGGCATATTCCTCATAATTTTATGTTATACAACATAATTCTTATACTTTGATCTTATTTTCTTTTTTTGTGGTTAAGTGAAAATGCAATAATCTTTTTTTTTACTATCCTCTATCCACATCTTCTAAGTGCAAATTCAATAATCCTTTTTACACTATCCTCTATACACATTTTCTATGTATTTATTGTATAATAATTAGTATTCATCATAATATTGGGTAAATATAACCAACTTATCTTCCTAGCATTTGTCATAAAAAATCTAAAATGATACGTGAAAATAATAACATGTTAAGATACATTTCGTAACAATTATTCATAATCTTGGTGATATCACTACCTTAGAGAGAGAGAGAGAGAGAGAGAGAGGAGAGAGAGAGAGAGAGAGAGAGAGAGAGAGAGAGAGAGAGAGAGAGAGAGTAGAAGTGTACCCAATTTTCATGTTATAAAATGAAAAATAAATAAAATGAACTTGAAGAGATTACACCAAACCTGCATATGTGTAAAATGAACAAGAAAAAAAAAAGCTCTGCGTTGAATCTGGTATATTTTATATAGAAATAAAACAAAACTTGGAGAATAAAGGAGACACTTGGTATTAAAAAACCAACATGCAAGAATCCTCTTTAAAAATGAAGTAGCACCCCAGGCACAGTATTAAATGTATAAAAACTAAATGTTTCAAAAGTACAAAATTGCAGCGAATGTTCTTATGTTGAACAGGTTTACATATATCTCTTTTTATAGTTTACATATGTAGGATCTGTTTTAAGGGTGTTACTGTTCTTGAAATATTTTACTTTAATTGTTCATTACGTCTCTTGTAGTTTATTGTTTTCCTTATTTTCTTTCTTCTCTGGGCTATTTTTCCCTATTGACTTAGGCTTATAGCATCTTGCTTTTTAAACTAGGGTCATTGCTTTGCTAATAATAATAATAATAATAATAATAATAATAATAATAATAATAATAATAATAATAATAATAATAATTCAATGGATAACCGTGAGTAGGATCCTCGTGACGTTACATATTAGCTCCGTCCCCCACGCCTGTCGAGTTGACCAACCTTATTTATGTCTTTGTAGGACACTTGACGTTACTTGTTGGAATCAGAATATTCCGTAACCGAAGCATTGGAATATTAAAGAAAATAAAAGTCTTGTAAAATTTGGTGCGTTGTAATACACGTCTCTTTAGAGAATGTCGGTTCATCCGGTACATTAGTTCTTCTTATATAATCGAGAATGGGTATATTAGCAAACTCTTCAGTCGTAAAAGCTGGAAATAATAGAAACTACTCTGCGAAGTCTCGGTGAAATTATGCAACAGAAAATATCAAAAGAACAATTTATCTGGTAAACAGATTTGATTTTCACATGCGAGTATGGATTGATCTTTTGTCCCAATATCAAAGGTTATCATTTAAAATCTCTAAATTAGAATGAAGAAATAACAGCCCCCCCCCTCTCTCTCTCTCTCTCTCTCTCTCTCTCTCTCTCTCTCTCTCTCTCTCTCTCTCTTTACGCTTTCATAATAGCGCAGAGACGTCAGAGAAATCTGAAATTTCTCTGAAGTATTTTTTTTTAATATCTCCACTAATGCGCGACGCGCTACATTCCATTAGAGCAAATGATCTATTCATTTCTTTCAGGAAATGTCAGTCTATATTTTCGCATCTTGATACTACTTTCATTAAAAAGACATTTCTCCTAATAGAGACAAAAAAAAAAGCAACGCTCACTACCACCTTCATATTCAGTTGCCGAGTCAAGAATGAATCACCCGTGCGGAAAACTTCCAAAAGCGTCATGTATGGTAGAAACACAAATATAATGAAGACAAATATGATGAAAGGCAGCTTGCTAAACAGAGAAACACTAGATTCTAAAACGAATTTCTTAGCTTTCATTTATAATTCAGGTGAAACATTTGTTTAATTCCGCTAGAGATCTTTTCGAAACATATGGAACTTAGAGATATATTAGATGTCCTTTGGGTTGCAACATTTCTGGATATTTTCTTTTAAAAAGTAGGGTAACAGGAATGGGAGAGGAGATTTGATTGAATTCTGAAAATTTAGTTTAATGAAGACTTTCTGCAAATTATATGACTTAAAAAAAACTATGCTTCTGTTGTATGCTCTAGCAGTGAAATTAAAATAGACATAGTAATCCAGTTTCATATAACCTTTATGATGACACAATCTTCAATGATATCATTTTACACAAATCTTCCAGTAAGCCTAGAGTTATGTTTAGTTTAAGTCAAGGGGATGTACCGAACGTGTTTCATACACGCTCCTACACTGTAACGTTATTACTTTTGTCCTACTCTAGTTCTCCCCCACACTGATAATACAGTTTAAATTTTGTGTCATTCTTGCTCTCAGCTGTCTGTATGTAAGTTCGTTGTCTTGTTGAATAAATTTCATTTGCATTCATCTCGCCTCGATGTAAGTACCCAACAGCCACCTCGCACAATTCGGTCACTCACGGGTCACCAATTGTGCGAGCAACAGACGAATAACTTAAAGACACCTATAATTTATTAATCAAATTATTTTTATGGTAAAGTGATCGACACTTGTTCATAAATTATTATGGAATATCTATCTATCTATCTATCTATCGTATATATATATATATATATATATATATATATATATATATATATATATATATATATATATATATATATATATATATATTACTACCGAGGAAAATAAAAACTATGTTGCTCGTCGTTTTGGAATATCTTGCTTGTAATACTGTAAATTTAATTCTCTAATGACCTTTAGATACACCACTATGGAATTATGACCTTTTGCACGATGCATGAAACTGAATATACGCTTATTTGGTATAATGATATATTGACGTCTTAAAAATGTGTAACCAGTGGATTGTTGAAAAAGTTCGACTTCAAAGGAATAGTTTTCCCACTGAAGGAATAACTTGCCACCTTTGAAAAGGCCTCAATGCTAATCAGATCGCATGGAATATTTTCGGTTTTCTTCAGAGAAGTTTAAAGTCTCTGATATTATAAGATATAAAGCACTGGATCTGACCTGGGTCCTTAAAGGAGAGAGAAAAAAGATGGAGTTTTGAACGGTATTTACTCATCGCTTCAACTATTTTATTTCAGTTTTTATTTTATTTATTTTTTTTTTTTAAGTTTGGTAAATTTACGATCAACTCAAAAATTTCTGCCACGTTTCCTTTCCTTGGGTCAAGAGATAAAACTTCCGTTTTTATTGTCGGGAGAATAGACGAGAAATAATTTCCTTTCATCGTAAATATTTGTTGTACAGTTGATGCCATAATTGAGAATTCAAAGAATATTTTTTTCTTTTTTTTATATTTCTTCTATTATCTAATGTATATATAATGGAAAATTATAGGTCTCGAATGCTAGAGTTCCCATAGTTTTACATGTAT
>NC_090727.1:189352648-189372783 GCF_036898095.1 Palaemon carinicauda
TTCTATTCTAGCAGTATATGACCTTTGTACACTCTCTATTTGCGCAATATCCTTTTGGTAGTGTGGGTACCATATCACATTGCAGTACTCGAGTGTACTATGCACATAAGTTTTGTAAAGCATAATCATGTGTTCAGCTTTTCTTGTTTTGAAGTGTCTGAATAACATTCCCATTTTTGCTTTACATTTAGCCAACAGTGTTGCTATTTGGTCGTTGCATAACATATTCCTATTTAAAATTACACCAAGGTCTTTAATTGCTTCCTTGTTTGTGATTGTCTCATTATTAGGTCCCTTGTATGCATACACCATTCCTTCTCTGTTTCCATAATTTATTGATTCGAATTTATCGGAGTTAAATACCATCCTATTTATCTCCGCCCATTCATATATTTTGTTTAGATCTCTTTGTAGTGAGTTCCTATCTTCATCACAAGTAATTTCTCTACTTATTCTTGTGTCATCGGCGAAACTTCTCACTACGGAGTTTTCAACATCACAGTCTAATTCTGAGATCATAATAACAATTAGCAGTGCAGCTAATACCGTACCTTGGGGCACACCAGATATTACCTGGGCTTCATCTGATTTCTCGTCATTTGCAACCACTATCTGTTTTCTGTTTTGCAGGAATTCTTTTACTCATTTTCCTATCTTTCCCAAAATATTATGCTTTCTCATTTTTTTCTCCAATATGTTATGGTCTACCTTGTCAAAGCCTTTTGCAAAATCTAGATAGATCACATCTGTGTCTTTTTCATTTATCATATTATTGTATATGTTTTCATAGTGTGCTATCAGTTGGGTCTGTGTACTTTTTCCAGGTACGAAACCGTGTTGACCCATATTAAACCAATTTTTTTTTTGACCAAATGGTTCATTATTTTCTTTTTTATTACCCTCTCATACACTTTCATAATATGTGATGTTAGACTAACAGGTCTATAATTGCTTGCCTCTAGTCTTGATCCACTTTTGAAGATAGGGGTTATATAAGCTAATTTATGTTTAACATATATCTCGCTCATATCTACACTCTGTCTTAGCAGTATTGCATGCGGCTTCGCGATAGTGTTTGCAGTTTTTTTTAACAAAATCGCTGGAACTCCATCTGGTCCGGCTGCCGATCCATTTTTAATTTCGTTTATAGCCGTGACACTATCTGCTTCATTAATATCTATATCCGTTAGATATTCGACATTTTCTTCTCTCATTTCTGTTTCATTATTCTCATTCGCAATTCTTGGCGTGAACTCACTCTTATATTTTTCTGCTAATATGTTGCATATTTCCTTTTTTTCATTCGTTAGCCGTCCTTCAATTCTTAGAGGGCCTATTTCTATTCTCCTTTTATTAATCTTTTTTGCATAGGAGTAAAGTACTTTGGGGTTTCTTTTTATATTTTGAAGTGTCCTTTCTTCTATCTAAGTCCCTTTTTTCATTTTCTTTCGACTTTATAATCTTTTGTTCTGCATTTTCTATATTACATTTTATTTCCCTCATTTTCCACACATTTTTTTCTTTTGCAAGATTTTTCTTCCACTTTCTAATTTTCTGAAATAAGATCCTTCTGTCTCTTGGTATGCACGTCTTTTGTTTATTGTTTTTTTTCGGTACATATTTTTCAACAATTTTCTCCAGTATTTTGTACAGTATGTCCGTATTTACCTGTATATTATCACTTATAAATACATTTTTCCATTCTTTATTCAGTTCTTTATTTATTTCTGACCATTTTATATTCTTACTGTAAAAGTTATATTTTCCATATCCTTCCCAAAGTTTTGTGCTTTTATTAATTCTGTGATCACTTGCTTTGGAATGAACTATCAATTCTATGACATTGTGGTCTGAAATTCCCGTGTTATACACTATTATTTCTTTAACATAATTCACCTCATTCACAAATACTAGATCTAGGACATTTTCCTTTCTTGTTGGAATGTGGTTTATTTGTTGCATATTATGTTCTAATAGCATATCTTGAAGCTTTTCAAATTGCCTCTTATCTTCTGCGCTACTATTACTCTCTTTTTTATATGTATACATACAACCACTTTCTTCTATCCGTTCTTTCCAATCCACGAAAGGAAAGTTAAAATCTCCGGATAGGAGTATATTCCAGTCTTTATGGTTTCTACATATATCATCTATTTTTTTCTATTATTATGTCAAACTCCTTAGTATTTGGGGGTCTGTAAACTACAATATTCACTAGTTTTTCAAATTCAAATTCTACCGCAATCAATTCACATTCTGTGTTGCTGTATTTTTCACAGACTTTTCCTTGATTTATGTCTCTTCCATATATTGTGGTTCCCCCTTGATTCCTATTTTTTCTGTCTGATCTATAAGTTTGGAAACCCTTTATCTGGTCATCACTGCCAGTCTCTTGGGAATACCATGTTTCACTTATATTTAATATATCTATTTTTTCAATTTGGGTTAGTTCTTCTAGGAACTCTATTTTCCTTTTAGAGTTACTCGTGACTAAACCCTGTGCATTCATCACTATTATGGTTTGTGTTTCATTTCCATTATTTAATACTGGTAATAATATGGATTCTCCCATGCTTCCTTCCTGTTCTGATATGATGTTCTTTTCTTCATTTCTCGGAATTCTGCCATTAAAAAATCCAACTTTTCCATAATATTTGTTCTTTCGCCTTCATACTTGTTTTTGTGTGTAAACCTGCAATTATCCCCATATCTGCACCAACCCCTGGCATTATATATGCATTCTTTGTAGTTGGGCTCTATTTGTGGAGATTTAGGTTGAAAGGCCTTTTTTGGTGCATAGTGCGGTATATACGCGGCCTGCTTTTTTGTTTCTTTTTTTGTTTCATTTTTGTTTTTCTTTTCAGTTTGCTGAGTTTTCTTACTCTCATTCATAGTTGCAGGATGCATATATCGAAATTTTTTGTTGAAACTGCATCCTTTTCCTTCTTTTAGGGTTTTGCATATTTTTGGATGGAGATCTCTGCATTCGTCTCCATATCCGTCTAAATACGCACATTTACCATATATTTCATAATTATGGCATATCTTTGGATGCTTGTAGTAGCATCTTTCGCCAAATTTGCAATTCCCTCTTTTCAGCCTATTACAGACTATATCTTTCTTTTCTTTTTTTTTCTTGTTCTTGCTCTTCCCTAAAAGTATGTAGGTCCGGGTAGAGTCTCTTGGGTCTATTATTTGTTTCCATCTGATAATTTATTTCTTCATAGGTATGTTGTTGGATGGCATTATAAGTTATATCAATGATTTCCTCTGCATCCTTACACATATCCTGTTCATTTTTCTCTTCTTCTTCTTCTTCTTCTTCTTCTTCTTCTTCTTCTTCTTCATCAACTAATTGCAGCTTTAGTCTCGACTTAATTATATTTTCTATCCAGACTAAGCATGTTGAGCAGAATACCTTTGTGTGTCTATTTTTTATTTTTTGCTGTATTTCAGCACATGTGGGTGTGTTGGAACATTACAGGCATTACATTTTCTAATCAGTTGTTGAGGATTATTAATGGAATACCATATCTTACATGTATTACACCATTTTGGCATTCTTTTTCCCAATGCATCAATCAGCACATTCACCATATTGGACTTGTTATTGTTCTTTGATGGAATGTGTTGATTGATGTAGACTTTCTTTATAAGTCTCTTTAACACTTGGATTTTCTTTGGAATTTCTTCAATTATTTTACTGATGTTTTCCGCAGATTTGTTCCAGTCTATTGGATCATATTGTTTCAATATGTCTGCGAATATTTTTCCGTCACACTGGTTGGAGTTATGAGTGACATCTGTTGTCAATCGGTCGAGCTCCTGTTTCGCCAACTCATGAAATTTGCCTTTGCTGACTCCAGCGATATCTCTCCACGAGTTGCCTGTGTTATACAATGCCATCTTGATCAGATTTTTATTAATTCACAAGATAACTATCCTATGCCGACGATTTATCTCACTTTTCTGCCCTCAAACTAATCACCGACTATTCACGAAAACTTGTAGCTATATTTCACTCGATAGCCTTTTTGTTATCCGCGTTAAATCAGGATATTTTTAGGGACGCACAAGTGTTCACTTCACCGGCACACAAATACAAGAGAGAGAGAGAGAGAGAGAGAGAGAGAGAGAGAGAGAGAGAGAGAGAGAATTTCATTTGTGCAAGTTGCAGAGATTATTTATCCAAACAGGATAAAAAAAAAAATATCAGCAGAATTTAAATCTTCATACACACACACACACACACACAGAGAGAGAGAGAGAGAGAGAGAGAGAGAGAGAGAGAGAGAGAGTAATTTTACGGCTCTTGTGCCATAATGCGTAAAATCCTTCGTTTTAACTTACCCAGCATTATCTCTAATGACATTCCTTTGACGTCTCGTTTTGTAGTAATAATGTAAACATGTTCTCCAATTTAACCTCATAATTTGTTAGATTGCAAGATTTCGCCAAATAACTTGCTTTCAGTTGATGACAAAATATCCTCTTGAATAAACTAGGTAATTTTTTTTCTAGTTTTACATCTGTTATTCAGCAGGTAAAGTATGAATTTGTTGAACACAGATTAATGAATATGTATATGTATGTAGGCTATATATATATATATATATATATATATGACAGATAGATAGATAGATAGATATGCCATAATAATTTATGAACAAGTGTCGATCACTTTACCATAAAAACAGATCAATTAGTAAATTATAGGTGTCTAAGTTATAATGACGGATTATATCTTTCGAATAAATTGTTAGATGTAAAACTATGGGAACTCTAGCATTTGAGACCTATAATTTTTCATTATATATACATTAGATAATAGAAGAAATATAAAAAAAAAGAAAAAAAAATCTTTGAATTCTCAATTATGGCATCAACTGCACAACAAATATTTACGATGAAAGGAAATTATTTCTCGTTTATTCTCCCTACAATAAAAACGGAAGCTTTATCTCTTGACCCAAGGAAAGGAACGAAGCAGAAATTTTTGAGTTGATCGTAAATTTACCAAACTTAAAAAAAAAAAAAAATAAAAACTAAAATTTAATAGTTGAAGCGATGAGTAAATACCGTTCAAAACTCCATCTTTTTTCTCTCTTTTAAGGACCTAGGTCAGATCCAGTGCTTTATATCTTATAATCTCAGAGACTTTAATCTTCTCTGAAGAAAACCGAAAATATTCCATGCGATCTGATTAGCGTTGAGGCCTTTTCAAAGTTGGCATGTTATTCCTTCAGTGGGAAAATTATTCCTTTGAAGTGGAACTTTTTCAACAATCCACTGGTTACACATTTTTAAGACGTAAATATATTATTATAAGCGTAGGTTCAGTTTCATGCATCGTGCAAAAGGTCATAATTCCATAGTGGTGTATCTAAAGGTCATTAGAGAATTAAATTCACAGTATTACAAGCAAGATATTCCAAAATGACGAGCAATATAGTTTTTATTTTCCTCGGTAGTAATATATATATATATAAATATATATATATATATATATATATATATATATATAATAGATAGATAGATAGATAGATAGATATGCCATAATAATTTATGAACAAGTGTCGATCACTTTACCATAAAAATAGTTTGATTAATAAATTATAGGTGTCTCTAAGTTATTTGTCTGTTGCTCGCACAATTGGTGACCCGTGAGTGACCGAATTGTGCGAGGTGGCTGTTGGGTACTTACATAGAGGCGAGATGAATGCAAATGAAATTTATTCACCAAGACAACGAACTTACATACAGACAGCTGAGAGCAAGAATGACACAAAATTTAAACTGTATTATCAGTGTGGGGGAGAACTAGTGTAGGAAAAGTAGGCTTATTGGAAGATTTGTGTAAAATGATATTATTGAAGATTGTGTCACCATAAAGATTATATGAAACTGGATTACTATGTCTATTTTAATTTCACTGCTAGAGCATATAACAGGAGAAGCATAGTTCTTTTTTAAGTCATATAATTTGCAGAAAAAGTCTTCATTAAACTAAATTTTCAGAATTCAATCAAATCTCCTCTCCCATTCCTGTTACCCTACTTTTTAAAAGAAAATATCCAGAAATGTTGCAACCCAAAGGACATCTGATATATCTCTAAGTTCCATATGTTTCAAAAAGATCTATAGCGGAATTAAACAAATGCTTCACCTGAATTATAAATGAAAGCTAAAAAATACGTTTTAGAATCTAGTGTTTCTCTGTTTAGCAAGCTGCCTTTCATCATATTTGTCTCCATTATATTTGTGTTTCTACCATACATGACACTTTTGGAAGTTTTCCGCACGGGTGATTCATTCTTGACTCGGCAACTGAATATGAAGGTGGTAGTGAGCATTGCTTTTTTTTGTCTCTATTAGGAGAAATGTCTTTTTAATGAAAGTAGTATTAAGATGCGAAAATATAGACTGACATTTCCTGAAAGAAATGAATAGATCATTTGCTCTAATGGAATGTAGTGCGTCGCGCATTAGTGGAGATATTAAAAAAAATACTTCAGAGAAATTTCAGATTTCTCTGTCGTCTCTACGGTATTATGAAAGCGTAAAGAGAGAGAGAGAGAGAGAGAGAGAGAGAGAGAGAGAGAGAGAGAGAGAGAGAGGCTGTTATTTCTTCATTCTAATTTTGAGATTTTAAATGATAACCTTTGATATTGGGACAAAAGATCCATCCATACTCGCATGAGAAAATCAAATCTGTTTACCAGATAAATTGTTCTTTTGATATTTTCTGTTGCATAATTTCACCGAGACTTCTCAGAGTAGTTTCTATTATTTCCAGCTTTTACGACTGAAGAGTTTGCTAATATACCCATTCTCGCTTATATAAGAAGAACTAATGTACCGGATGAACCGACATTCTCTAAAGAGACGTGTATTACAACGCACCAAATTTTACAAGACTTTTATTTTCTTTAATATTCCAATGCTTCGGTTACGGAATATTCTGATTCCAACAAGTAACGTCAAGTGTCCTACAAAGACATAAATAAGGTTGGTCAACTCGACAGGCGTGGGGGACGGAGCTAATATGTAACGTCACGAGGATCCTACTCACGGTTATCCATTGAATTATTATTATTATTATTATTATTATTATTATTATTATTATTATTATTATTATTATTATTATTATTAGCAAAGCAATGACCCTAGTTTAAAAAGCAGGATGCTATAAGCCTAAGTCAATAGGGAAAATAGCCCAGTGAGGAAAGAAAATAAGGAAAACAATAAACTACAAGAGAAGTAATGAACAATTAAAATAAAATATTTTAAGAACAGTAACACCCTTAAAACAGATCCTACATATGTAAACTATAAAAAAAGATATATGTAAACCTGTTCAACATAAGAACATTCGCTGCAATTTTGTACTTTTAAAACATTTAGTTTTTATACATATAATACGGTGCCTGGGGGTGACACATCATTTATAAAGATGTTACTTACATGTTGGTTTTTGATAGCGAGTGTCTCCTTTATTCTCGAAGTTTTGTTTTATTTCTGTATAAAATATACCTGATTCAACGCACAGCTTCTTTTCTTCTTCATTTGTTTACCTATTTTCAGGTTTGGTGTAATCTCTTCAAGTTCATTTTATTTATTTTTTATTTTATAACATGGCCAATTGGGTACACTTTTAGTCTCTCTCTCTCTCTCTCTCTCTCTCTCTCTCTCTCTCTCTCTCTCTCTAAGGTAGTGATATCACCAAGATTATGAATAATTGTTACGAAGTGTATCTTAACTTGCTATTATTTTCACATATTTTTAATTTTTTATGATAAAGGCTGGGAAGATAAGTTGGTTATATTTACCAAATATTATGATGAATACTAATTGTTATACAATAAATACATAGAAAATGTGTATAGAGGATAGTTTAAAAAAGATTATTGCATTTGCACTTAGAAGATGTGGATAGATAATAGTATAAAAAAAATGATTATTGCATTTACACTTAACCACAAAAAAGAAAATAAGATCAAAGTATTCGAATTATGTTGTATAACATACAAAGAAACTTCTTTGTCTGCATCTTTTCCCACTTCTATGTGGGGTTGATGTTTCTGGCCAGCTTTCTCCATCTAGCTTGAATTTTATTCTGAAAATATTAACTGTCGATATTCGTTTTGGCAAATTTTTCATGGCCGGATGCCTTTACTGCCACCAACCCTCCCCATTTACCCGGGCTTGGGACTGGTACCAAGTTGAGGGTGGCTTGCACCCCCCCCCCCCCCCCCCGTCAGTGGCTGGGTTATAACATATAAAGAAACCAAAGGATAAATTATGAAGAATATGTCAGAGGGATCACAGTTCAAGCAAGTTTTTCAACACTCGATAGGAAATCAATATAGCCTGCATCCAAAGACAAGCTTACATGTAACACATACAGTATACAGAAGGGTAACATTATACATGCATCAAATGATTGTAATATTCCTCTGGAAAAATTGCTAAAAGGTAACTACATTTATCTGACTTCTTTAGAAAAATATTGATGTTTACCTTATTTAGGTAATATCTGCTTAGTGCTACTCACTTTTGATATATAATAACCATTTTGATTGAAAAGTGATTTTTATTAAAGAAATGCACAATTTCAGTTTATCTGATTTTTTTAGTTTCGAAACCTAATTCACACGGCAGACTTTGCAATCCTGTAGTATCTCGTCATTTATGGCGTTGAATAATTTTCTGATGGTAAGATGTTGATATACTGTATATGTGTATATATATATATATATATATATTAGATATATATATATATATATATTAGATATATATATATATATATATATATATTAGATATATATATATATATATACATATATATATATAATATATATATATATATATATATATCTATATATATATGTATATATATATATATATATTAGATATATATATATATATATATATATCTATATATATATATGTATATATATATATTAGATATATATATATATATATATATGTATATATATATATATATATATATATATATATTAGATATATATATATATATTATATATATATTAGATATATATATATATATATATTATATATATATATATTAGATATATATATATATATATATATAAATATATATATATATATATATTAGATATATATATATATATATATATCTATCTATATATATATATATATATATATTAGATATATATATATATATATATATCTATCTATCTATCTATATATATATATATTAGATATATATATATTAGATATATATATATATCTATCTATCTATATATATATATATATATATATATATAGATATATCTATCTATCTATCTATCTATCTATCTATCTATCTATCTATCTATATATATATATATATATATATATATGAGAGAGAGAGGGGTGGGGGCTATGTGTGTGTGACCAAATTATTTTTGTTACATACACACTACCATTCAGTGCTAGGCTATATATGATTATTTGATATTGTACAGTAAATTTTGACTAGACTCAGGAACACGAGATGATTAACAGAAGGATACATCATCATGATTCTAGAGCATGACATGCACAAGTTATACATATATCAACAAACTTCCGATTACTATCATACGTATATTCAAGAATATAAAGTGGTGACAAGAATGTACTTTACAACATTTGTGTCTTTACATCTTCAAAATAACCTCCTTGAAAATTGATGGGACAAACCTGGTCAGGTTTAAGATTAATTTTGTGTTTACGTCTGCAGCGAATTCTCACACTTTCTGTATTGTTTTGACTCTATGAATCTTGAAATAGCTTTCACCTATAGTTTGTTTTTCGTATGGTATCGTAGCAACCCAAAAGATCGTAATAACTCGGCATCTTTCATCAATAGCGTTCAGGTAGACTGGAAGGTCTACAGACCATAATGACAAAAGATTCAGAGCTCAGGCGGCAGTCTAGACTAGATCTAGCTGCTCTGTGTTTAGCTGGAAGGTATCACGTGGCGGTATAAAATGGACAGGGCTAGGTTTAAGCTCCGCCACATGACCAGACCCTGTCTGTATTAATTCTGGACAGAACAAACATAAATGATGCATGGCAGATACAAAAGATTTTTTTTTTTTTATTTACCAAGCGACCGTTAGTTTCTTATTTTTTACTTACAGTCTTGCGAAAACACTACACCTAAGTCTTATTCAACAGAATATTTTTAGTTTTATACATTTATACATCTTCTGCCTTTGTTACCCAAGTCTCAACCAGAGGCAATTTCTGCTTCAAAATTATCTTTAAGAGCAAAGATAATTGGATATTTCTAAAGGCTCTTTCCACAATAATATTATTGAAAGATCTCAGGATAATGATATGACAAAAATGATTATGAGGATTAGTTAGCGATCGAATGGGATTTAACAGGGGATTGTTGTTATATATAGATATTTCTCAAAATCTTCATTAATTTGATTTTGACGACAGGAAAGTCCTAGCTTCTTTGAAGATATGTTATAAATTAAGACGAGACACAAACGAGATATACCCCCAATTCAGTTAAAAATCATGATTTTTGACATAATATGATGAATACTACAATGTGGGTGTGTGTGTGTGTATAGGTGTAGTCTTCCGCCAAAAGTCTTATCCTTCTCCTTTGAAAGACAAACTCTTTATCAATGAGTTTGAGTGAAGGACAAAGAAAATTGGGTAACACACCCACTAGTCATTGCTTTGTCAAACTCATGTAGCAGTCTCTTGAATAAGGAAATTCAAATACTTGCTCGTCTTGCTAAGGGCAGAGAGGGACCCTTTGTTTTCATTCTGCTGACTTTGATAAGAAAAATCTTTTCGACGCTGTTCCTGGCATGCCAGAGGCATACCCAGTGACACCAGGCAAGCAGTAATAAGTACTTATGCTTAAAACTGCTTCTTTCCCATCCCCCTGAGAACACTTCCCTCCTCTCCCAGTCTCTCTAACTTACTGGGACTAAACTCTTTAACCTTTCACCCTTGAGCTTAATCTCATCACTTTGGCCATAAACAGGCCTAAACACTTGGTCTCTTGACCCTGCCTGCTTAAAGCAGGCATTTCTATGAGTAAAGTCCTTTGACGCCGCCCCTGGCCTGCCAGGGGCTTAATCAGTGCTGGCCCTTGGGCTGAGTAAGCTCGCAACATGTTGCGAAATCTAAATTGACCTTTGCAAGCAGCAATAAGTACTTACACTTAAAACTGCCTCTTTCTTCTCCCACTGGAAATCCTCCTTTCCTCTCCCAGACTCTCCTACTCACTGGGACTCTCTGCTATACAGCCTTTCCCCTACCACTATAAAACCTCTCTTCTCACCCCTAACTAGAAAAAAAAAAAAAAAAAAAAAAAAAAATATATATATATATATATATATATATACTTCCAGGCAACGCTGATCTGCAACCACTACACCTACCTGCCAGGGAAACCACCTAGGGGCTAGACGCACCGTCAAAAAGCCCCTGTCCGGAGAGAAGCTCCGGGCAATTTAAAGAAGAAGAACGTTGACTTTGAATTTTGAGACTTGAACACCTTGAGGTAATAGCTTTACCTTGGCCGTATGACTTTGTAAGGTATAAAGGTACGAAATGTATTGGAAATATTACGAAATATATTTCATACACTAACTTCAAGAATAGAACTTTTCTGTTCTAATATTTTGCCGAATAATTCAAAAGTTCCTCTACAATCAAGGCAAATCGTTCATCAGAGGTATCTAGTGTCACCATGGCAAAACAAATAAAGGGTTGCTCTTCTTACTGCTTCTAGGAAATGGGCGGAGCCTTCTCCAACCTCAGCTTCTTCTTTCCCACCCTTATCCTTACATTAAGGGGTTGTTGCCGTACCTGATGCACTCTCTCTGATGCCGTCTATCAAAGGTATCCTCTTCCCCCAAACCTCTTCTCTCCATATTACCGTTTACTTTATCTCCCCGACTAATTTTCTGCCTTCCTTTTGATCTTCCTCCGACCCTAACAAGTTCATCCCAAATTCTCCTCACTCCCTTCCCTCCATTCATCCTCAACACATGCCCACGTGATCTCGGTTATGACATTCTTATCACCTCGGTGATATTTATTACACCTGCCATTCTTGTTATTTATTCATTTTCCAATCTTTCAAGCAGTGATATTCCCATAATCCACTTGAGCTAATAGCCTCCTGCTTTTCCAGCGAGGGTTGTAGCTTACCTAGTAAAACTATTAAGTACTCAGGCCTTATAACAAATTTAGAGATAGTTATCACAGATTATATATAACAGGATTATTTTGGTGGATTTAAATGCGGATCCAAGTAATGGGTGATTTCGGAAAAAAATCGATGTAAATAGCGAGTCGTTGTCTTTTTGGGTGTTTATTCCAACATTTTCCCGGCTCGAAGTTATACTACTTAGTTAGATCATTATGTTCTGAGATCCTTCAAATGCCACAGGTTTTCCAATTAATTTGCTCCTTTGCTTTAAAATCAGCCTGAATATTTTTGTTAACTGGAATATGATAAAAAAATGTGATAAAAATTGTATAAAACTGAGTGAAACCTGTTATTCATGGAAGCGAGCTTCACAATCGAGGGTTTTCTTTCCAATGGAGATTGTAAAAATGAAGTGTATATTATAATGAAGGAAACGAACAACAGTGTTCCAAATGTCCTATTTCTAAATACAGCTAATAATTATTTTGTCTTGGCGTCACACAAATTCTGAAAGTTTCATGCTGCCTGGGAGAGATTTCTTTTTCTGGAAGCACAGTGAGAGGCTAGAGCTAATATCTGTGACGTCACGGAGGGCCCAGTCCCGGTGTACCGGTTTCAAATTACCTCCCCCCCAATCTTACACCCTCCACCCTCGGTAATTTGAAACCAGTTTCAGGCTACCATGGGGTAACTTGAAACCGGTTTCCAGTTACCCCAGGGGGTAATTTGAAGCTGGTTTGAAGTTACCCCCCCCCCTGGTTTCAAACTACCCCCCCCCCCCCCCCCCCGTTTTTGCGTAGTATCTCATCATTTATAAATATTAATCAATTGCTTTTGATCAGGGTCAACACAAATTTTTAGTTTACATGTATATACATGCACGGTTTCCTCTGTTGATAAATTTTATTGATGTCATGTATTCATCCGTTTATCATCTTAGTTCTTCTAGGCGATTATTATACCCGTACATGTGTTTTTTTTTTTTTCAAAACGAACTCAAGACACATTAAGTAAATTTGCATGATGTATAATACTAGTGCACAAGTCTAGCGTTCCTTAATTCCTCGGGATGACCACACAGAGAACGATAGTTACGATGACCATTTCTCGTCCTTGAGCCGCAAATCAAACCCCCTTTTTTTTGTTATCTGATTATTTTGTATGCGGTAGTAATCCATTGATCTCTGGTTTTTTTTGGATGTATATACATCCCGGTTAACCCGATCACAGCATCACTTGTCCAAAAAGTCGTCAGTATGGCTGCTGAATGGAAATCGGACAACCTCGAGATCATCTTTGACTACGTAGGTGAACGCCAAGTACCCAAAAGGGGCTTCGGAAAACTAAAAAGCCAGTCTTAGAAGACTATATTCTGTTAGATTTACGAAGGCCGACATGTATCTAAAAACAAAAGCGCACGGTGCCATATTTTCGACTTTGTAGCATAACTTCCCACCTCACCAAATTCTTGTAGTAATCTCCTTTGGGAATCAAACACCTATTAAAAAACAAAAACATGAAGGCCACAGCCAGATTTTTTTTTTCTTTTGTGATATTGTCTCTTACAATAGTTATTTTATTATTTTTGTTGATAGATCAACATGCTCGCTATATTTTCTTGTTATCAGTTTGTTTCTAACATTTCTTTTAAGATACAATACCCATTTGCCTTCTTGTTATCATTGAATTCTAACTTTATATCTTTCCTTTATTTCTTTCTCCTTATTTGTTTCCCTTCTCAGTAGGGTTCCACCTTGGCTAGTTATAATAATAATAATAATAATAATAATAATAATAATAATAATAATAATAATAATAATAATAATAATAATAATAATAATAATAATACAGGAGAATGCAAAGAATTTCATGCATCTAACTTTTATTTTGAAATTAGTCTTTGATGATATGGATTACAACATAACATTTCTAAAGAAGATACCTCAATATAGGACTCAAGACATCTTACTAAAGAAGCAATATATTCATCGATTACCACATCTTGCTTTGCATCGTCCTCCTGTATTTTTTTCGGCGTGGTTTACGCCATTCACTCAATTTTCTTTTGTTACGAATGCAGGTATTTTTTTTATAAGTAGGCCTACCCTTAAATCTATTATTTAAATTTTTTTTTTCTTGCTACATAGGTCTTAACTTGTGCCCAAATATGTTCGATCGGATTGTATTAGCAATAGTTTGGAGGAAGACAAATGACCCTGTGACCATTTCAACTACAATTTTACCAATCACGTATATTTCAGGAGTATTTCTTAACCATTTCCAAAAGTTGATATTTTAACATATTGTCTCTTGATGATACGCTTTCTTGATGAGCCAGTATCTTATTTGTGTCTTGTTGTTTGATGCTGTTGTTGGTTTATCTTATTTTTCTTTATGATAAGAGGCGTTACCATCACAATAATGGAAGGTGGGGGATATATTCAGTAGCAACTGCTTACGGAGCCATTATTCAAAATTACGATACTATTAATTTGACTGTGAGAGTAGCTTTGCTTAAATTAGTTACTTCTGATATGCAAAAAAATGCTTTATAAACATCAGTACTATGATCTCCTTTCTGTTTTTATGATGCAAAATATTTCGAAACAGTATAAAAATTATATTGTGCTTGACCAATAAGTAGCTCTGTATGGGGATGGATGACCTTCCATTCTGGCTGACGAAAATTTTATGATGCTTTTTGTGTATCTCCCTTGATTTACAAAAATCTTTGAGACATCTCTGTTTAAGCATTTTAATTCTCTCTCTCTCTCTCTCTCTCTCTCTCTCTCTCTCTCTCTTATCAGATGGAAACAAATAATAGACCCAAGAGACTCTACCCGGACCTACATACTTTTAGGGATGAGCAAGTACAAGAAAAAAAAGAAAAGAAACATATAGTCTGCAATTTGCTGAAAAGAGGGAATTGCAGATTTGGCGAAAGAAGCTACTAAAAGCATCCAAAGATATTATTATTATTATTATATGCTAAGCTACAACCCTAGTTGGAAAAGCAGGATGCTATAAGCCCAGGGGCCCCAACAGGGAAAATAGCCCAGTGAGGAAAGGAAATAAGGAAAAATAAAATATTTTAAGAATAGTAACATTATTAAAACAAATATTTCCTATTTAAACTATGAAATCTTTAACAGAACAAGAGGAAGAGAAACTAAATAGAAAAGTGTGCTAGAGTGTACCCTCAAGCAAGAGAACTCTAACCCAAGGCAGTGTAAGACCATGGTACAGAGGCTATGGCACTACCTAAGAATAGAGAACAATGGTTTGATTTTGGAGTGTCCTTCTCCTAGAAGAGCTGCTTACCATAGCTAAAGAGTCTCTTCTACCCTTACCAAGAGGAAAGTAGCCACTGAACAATTACAGTGCAATAGTTAACCCCTTGGGTGAAGAAGAATTGTCTATTAATCACAGTGTTGTCAGGTGTATGAGGAAAGAGGAGAATCTGTAAAGGATAGGCCAGACAATTCGGTGTCTGTGTAGGCAAAGGGAAAGAACCGTAACCAGAGAGAAGGGTCCTATGTAGTACTGTCTGGCCAGTCAAAGGACCCCATAACTCTCTAGCGGTAGTATCTCAATGGTAAATGTGCGTATTTAGACGGATATGGAGACGAATGCATAGATCTCCATCCAAAAATATGCAAAAACCTAAAAGAAGGAAAAGGATGCAGTTTCAACAAAAAATGTCGATATATGCATCCTGCAACCATGAATGAAAGTAAGAAAACTCAGCAAACTGAAAAGAAAAATGAATGCAAAAGTGAAACAAAAAAAGAAACAAAAAAGCAGGCCGCGTATATACCGCGCTATCCACCAAAGGCCCCAAGATATGATGCCTTTCAACCCAAATATGCACATTTAGAGCCCAACTAAAAAGAATGCATCTATAATGCCAGGGGTTGGTGCAGACATTGGGATAATTGCAGGTATACACACAAAAATAAATATGACGTCAAAAGAGCAAATATAATAGAACAGTTGGATTTTTTAATGGCAGAATTCCAGGAAATGAAGAAAAGAACATCATATCAGAACAGGAAGGAAGCATGGGAGAATCCATATTATTACCAATATTAAATAATGGGGATGAAACACAAACCATAATAGTGATGAATGCACAGGGTTTAGTCACGAGTAACTCTAAAAGGAAAATAGAGTTCTTAGAAGAACTAACCCGAATTGAGAAAATAGATATATTAAATATAAGTGAAACGTGGTATTCCCAAGAGACTGGCAGTGATGACTAGATAAAGGGTTTCCAAACTTATAGATCAGACAGAAAAAAATAGGAATCAAGGGGGAACCGCAATATATGGAAGAGACATAAATCAAGGAAAAGTCTGTGAAAAATACAGCAACACAGAATATGAATTGATTGCGGTAGAATTTGAATTTGAAAAACTAGTGAATATTGTAGTTTACAGACCCCCAAATACTAAGGAGTTTGACATAATAATAGAAAAAAATAGATGATATATGTAGAAACCATGAAGATTGGAATATACACCTATCCGGAGATTTTAACTTTCCTTTCGTGGATTGGAAAGAACGGATAGAAGAAATTGGTTGTATGTATACATATAAAAAAGAGAGTAATAGTAGCGCAGAAGATAAGAGGCAATTTGAAAAGCTTCAAGATATGCTATTAGAACATAATATGCAACAAATTAACCACATTCCAACAAGAAAGGAAAAGGTCCTAGATCTAGTATTTGTGAATGAGGTGAATTATGTTAAAGAAATAATAGTGTATAACACAGGAATTTCAGATCACAAGGTCATAGAATTAATAGTCCATTCCAAAACATGTGATCGCAGAATTAATCAAAGCACAAAACGTTGGGAAGGATATGGAAAATATAATTTTTATAGTAAGAATATAAAATGGTCAGAAATAAATGAAGAACTGAATAAAGAATGGAAATATGTATTTGTAAGTGATAATATACAAGTAAATACTGACATACTGTACAAAATACAGGAGAAAATTGTTGAAAATTATGTACCGAAAAAAAACAATAAACAAAAGACATGCATACCAAGAGACAGAAGGATTTTATTTCAGAAAATTAGAAAGTGCAAGAAAAATCTTGCAAAAGAAAAAAAAATGTGTGGAAAATGATGGAAATAAAATGTAAGATAGAAAATGCAGAACAAGTGATTATACAGTCAAAAGAAAATGAAAAAAGGGACTTAGAAGAAAGGACACTTCAAAATAAAAAAAAAAAAACCCAAAGTACTTTACTCTTATGCAAAAGAGGTGAATAAAGGGAGATTAGAAATAGGCCCTCTAAGAATTGAAGGACGGCTAACGAATGAAAAAAAGGAAATATGCAACATATTAGTAGAAAAAAATATAAGAATGAGTTCACGCCAAGAATTGCGAATGAGAATAATGAAACAGAAATGAGAGAAGAAAATGTTGAATATCTAACGGATATAGATATTAATGAAGCAAATATTGTCAAGGCTATAAACGAAATTAAGAATGGATCAGCAGCCGGACCAGAGGGAGTTCCAGCGATTTTGTTAAAAAAAAACTGCAAACACTATCGCGAAGCCGCTTGCAATACTGCTAAGACGAAGTGTAGATATGAGTGAGATATATGTTAAACATAAATTACCTTATATAACCCCTATCTTCAAAAGTGGATCAAGACTAGAGGCAAGCAATAATAGACCTGTTAGTCTAACATCACATATTATGAAAGTGTATGAGATGTTAATAAAAAAGAAATTAATGGATCATTTGGTTAAAAAATAATTTGTTTAATATAGGTCAACACGGTTTTGTGCCCGGAAAAAGTACACAAACCCAACTGATAGCACACTGAAAACATACAAAAATATGATAAATGAAAAAGACACAGATGTGATCTATCTAGATTTTGCAAAAGCCTTTGACAAGGTAGACCATAATATATTAGAGAAAAAAATGAGAAAGCATAATATTGTGGGAAAGATAGGAAAATGGGTAAAAGAATTCCTGCAAAACAGAAAACAGATAGTGGTTGCAAATGACGAGAAATCGGATGAAGCTCAGGTAATATCTGGCATGCCACAAGGTACGGTATTAGCTGCATTGCTATTTGTTATTATGATCTCAGACATAGACTGTGATGTTGAAAACTCTGTAGTGTGAAGTTTCGCCGATGACACAAGAATAAGTAGAGAAATTACTTGTGATGAAGATAGGAACTCACTACAAAGAGATCCAAACAAAATATATGAATGGGCGGAGATAAATAGGATGGTATTTAACTCCGATAAATTCGAATCAATGAATTATGGAAACAGAGAAGGAATGGTATATGCATACAAGGGACCTAATAACGAGACAATCACAAACAAGGAAGCAATTAAAGACCTTGGTGTAATGTTAAATAGGAATATGTTATACAACGACCAAATAGCAACACTGCTGGCTAAATGTAAAGCAAAAATGGGAATGTTATTCAGACACTTTAAAACAGGAAAAGCTGAACACATGATTATGCTTTATAAAACTTATGTACGTAGTACACTCGAGTACTGCAATGTGATATGGTACCCACACTACCAAAAGGATATTGCACAAATAGATAGTGTACAAAGGTCCTATACTGCTAGAATAGAAGAAGTTAAGGACCTTGACTACTGGGAAAGACTGCAATTTTTTAAACTATATAGTCTAGAAAGGAGAAGAGAACGCTACATGATAATACAAGCATGGAAGCAAATAGAAGGAATTACTGAAAACATCATGGAGCTAAAAATATCAGAAAGAGGAAGCCGAGGTAGATTAATAGTGCCAAAAAATATACCAGGAAAACTAAGGAAGGCGCACAGGACATTAATCTACTTCGCACCAGCATCGATAATGCAGCGACTATTTAATGTGCTGCCAGCTCATCTAAGAAACATTTCAGGAGTGAGCGTAGATGTGTTTAAGAATAAGCTCGATAAATACCTAAGATGCATCCCAGACCATCAAAAGACTGGAAGATGCAAAATACACCGGAAGATGCATTAGCAACTCTGGTGGATAGGCTATACGAGGATGCCTCACACTGAGGGACCTGGGGGAACCCCAAACACAAAATAAGGTAAGGTAAGGCTCCTACATCCGGGTGTGGAGCTCAAGCAGCAAGCTACTTCGTCGTAGGTGGTTCCTGCCATTACCTGCCCGCAAGGCAAGGAGGTTTAATAAGGGATACTTTCTGACGAAAGCCGATTAATGAATGTCCATCGCTGACCTGATAAACTATAATCCAAAAAGTGGCAATTTTGTGTCTGTTACAAATCGATAACAATTTGAAGTAGAGTTTTTATAGAATTAAAGTTTAACACTTCAAGTAATTGCATTCACTATAACCATCAAATGGCATCCTTTTCTCTTTATTTCCGAAACACAATGTCGGAATTACGGCGTGTGTTTTTGTCTTAAGGTACATCTCAAACTTCTTTGTAAATTTGAACGAGTATGGCAACAAAGTACACCTCTCGTGGATTTTTGTGTTAAATTCTCCACGCATAATGCCGTCGGAAGCTCATGCACCTGAAGCACAAAAATGGAATCTATTTGAGATGATAAAAGAAAAGCATTCTTTTTCTTAAATACGAAAATAAACTTTTCTTTTCTACTGCTGCGAAGTCAGCAATAAATGCATGTTGCATAAGTGCACTGGCATATAGATTATTTTCAATTCCAAGGAGGGGGTAACTTGAAAACATGGGGGGGTAGCTTGAAACCGGTTTCAAAGTACCTCCCGGTGTTCTGAAACCGGTTTAAAGTTATTGGGGGGGGGGGGGGTTAGCAGCTTGAAACCTTTACACCGGGCTTATCCATTGAATTAACGAAGATTGATACAGTTAGCGCCATATCCTTTAATCATAAGTACACCTTAGATAGGTATCCATTTATAGCTAGGTGAACTTGGGG
>NC_090727.1:189380783-189393283 GCF_036898095.1 Palaemon carinicauda
AAAAAAATATGTCTTTGAATTTTTCAAATATGGCATCAACTGCACAACAAATATTTACGATGAAAGGAAATTATTTCTCGTTTATCCTCCCGACAATAAAAACGGAAGCTTTATCTCTGCCCCAAGGAAAGGAAACGAGGCAGAAATTTTTGAGTTGATCGTAAATTTACCGAACTTGAAAAGAAAATGAAATAAAACCTGAAATAAAATAGTTGAATCGATGAGTAAATACCGTTCAAAACTCCATCTTTTTTTCTCACTTTTAAAGCCCCAGGTCGGATCTAGTACTTTATATCTTGTAATCTCAGAGACTTTAAACTTCTCTGAAGAAAACCGAAAATATTCCTTGCGATATGATTAGCGTTGAGGCCTTTTCAAAGGTGGCATGTTATTCCTTCAGTGGGAAAACAATTCCTTTGAAGTGAAACTTTTCAGCAATCCACTGGTTACATATTTTTAAGACTTCACTTTATCATAATACCAAATAAGCGTATGTTCACTTTCGTGCAACGTACATAAGGTCGTAATTCCATAGTGGTGGATCTAAAGGTCATTAGAGAATTAAATGTACAGTATTTCAAGCATGATATTCCAAAATGACGAGCAACATATTTTTTATTTTCCTCAGTAGTAATTTTCTCTTGTTTCCCCTTATTTGTCTGTTGCTCGCACAATTGGTGACCCCGGGAGTGACCGAATTGTGCGATGTGGCTGTTAGGGTACTTACAAAGAGGCGAGCTGAGATGCAAATGAAATTTATTCAACAAGACAACGAACTTGTATACAGACAGCTGAGAGGAAGAATGACACAAAATTCAAACAGTATACAACAAACGAAGGGCAAGTTTAAACAGGTTTCTATTTTCAGTGTGGGGGAGAGCTAGAGATAGAAAAAAAGTAATAGCGTTACAGTGTAGGAGCGTCTGTGAAATACTTGCGGTACATCCCCTTGACTTAAACTAAACATAACTCTGGTCTTACTGGAAGATTTGTTTAAAATGATATTATTGAAGATTGTGTCATCATAAAGATTATATGAAACTGGATTACTGTGACTATTTTAATTCCACTGCTAGAGCATACAACAGGAGAAGCATAGTTCTTTTTAAGTCATATAATTTGCAGAAAAAGTTTCAATTAAACTAAATTTTCAAAATTCAATCAAAGCTCCTCTCTCCAGTCCGGTTAACCTACTTTTTAAAGAAAACATCAGAATGTTGCAACCCAAAGGACATCTAAAATATCTTTAAGTCCCATATGTTTCAAAAATATCCCAGCGGAACTTAAACAAATTCTTCCCTGAATTATAAATAAAAGCTAAAAAATACGTTTTAGATTTAGAGTTTCTCTGTTTCGCAAGCTGCCTTTCATCATATTTGTCTTCACTAGATTTGTGTGTTTCTACCAGACATGACGCTTTTGGAAGTTTTCCGCACGGGTGATTCATTCTTGACTCGGCATCTGAATATGAATGTGGCAGTGAGCGTTGATTTTTGTAATGTGTATTAGGAGAGAAATGTCTTTTTAATGAAAGCAGTATCTACATGCGAAAATATAGACAGACATTTCCTGAAAGAAATGAATACATCATTTGCTCTAATGGAATGTAGCGCGTCGCACATTAGTGGAGATGTTAAAAAAGATACTTCAGAGAAATTTCAGATTACTCTGACGTCTCTGCGCTATTACTGAAGCAAGCGCACGCGTGTGAGTGTATGCGAGAGGAGAGAGAGGAGAGGAGATGAGAGAGAGAGAGAGAGAGAGAGAGAGGAGAGAGAGGAGAGAGACAGACAGACAGAGAGAGAGAGAGAGAGAGAGGAGAGAGAGATTTTAAATGATAACCTTTGATATTTGGGCAAAAGATCAATCCATACTCGCCATGTGAAAATCAAATCTGTTTACCCAGATAAATCTTTCTTTTGATATTTCTGTTGCATAATTCCACTGAGACTTTTCAGAGTAGTTTTTTATTATTTCAAGCTTTTATATCTATTCTCGTTTATGTAAGAAGAGCTAATGTACTGGATGAACCGACATTCTCTAAAGAGACGTGTATTACAACGCACCAAATTTTACAAGGACTTTTATTTTCTTTAATATTCCGATGCCTCGGCTACGGAATATTCTGATTCCAACAAGTAGCATCAAGTCTCCTTCAAAGACATAAATAAGGTTGGTCAACTCGTCAGGCTGGGGGGGCGGAGCTAATATATGTGACGTCACGAGGATATTACTCTTAGTTATCCATATAATAATGATAATAATAATGATAATAATAATTATTATTAATATTATTAATTATTATTATTATTATTATTATTAGCAAAGCAACGACCCTAGTTTAAAAAGCAGGATGCTATAAGCCTAAGTCAATAGGGGAAAAATAGCCCAGTGAGGAAAGAAAAATAAGGAAAACAATAAACTGCAAGAGAAGTAATGAACAATTAAAGTAAAATATTTCAAGAACAGTAGCACCATTTAAAACAGATCCTACATATGTAAACTATAAAAAAAGATTTATGTAAGCCTGTCAACATAAGAACATTCGCTGCATTTTGTACTTTTGAACATTTAGTTTTTTATACATTTAATACAGTGCCTGGGGTGATACATCATTTTTAAAGAGGTTATGTGCATGTTGGTTTTGATAACAATTGTTTTGTTTAATTTTTATATAAAATATACCAGATTCAACGCACAGCTTCTTTTTCTTATTCATTTAACATATATGCAGGTTTGGTGTAATCTCTTCAAGTTCATTTTATTTATTTTTCATTTTATAACATGAAAAATTGGGTACACTTCTAGTCTCTCTCTCTCTCTCTCTCTCTCTCTCTCTCTCTCTCTCTCTCTCTCTCTCTCTCTCTCTCTCTAAGGTAGTGATATCACCAAGATTATGAATAATTGTTACGAAGTGTATCTTAACTTGTTATTATTTTCACGTATCATTTTAGATTTTTTATGACAAATACTATGAGATAAGTTGGTTATATTTACCCAATATTATAATGAATAACTAATTATTATACAATAAATACATAGAAAATATGTATAGAGGATAGTGTAAAAAGGATTATTGAACTTGCACTTAGAACCATGTGATAGAGGATAGTAAAAAAAAAAAAAAAAATTATTGCATTTTCACTTAACCACATAAAAGAAAATAAGATCAAAGTATAAGAATTATGTTGTATACCATAAAATTATGAGGAATATGTCAGAGGGATCACATTTCAGCAAGTTTTTCAACACTCGATACGAAATCAATATCCTGCATCCAAAGACAAGCTTACATGTAACACATACTGTATACAGAAAGGTAACAGTTATACATACATCAAATGATTGTAATATTCTTAAGGAAAAAAGTGCTAAAAGGTAACTGCATTTATCTGACTTAAATGAAATATATTGATCTTTAACTTTCTTGGTGACATCCGCTTAGTGCTACTCCCTTTTGATATATAATAACCATTTTGATTGAAAAGTGATTTTACTAAATGAATGCACAACTTCAGTTTATCCGATTTCTTTGGTTTTGAAACCAAATTCACACGGCATACTTTGCAATCCTGTAGTATATAATCACTTATCGCTTTGAATAATTTTCTGATGGTAAGATGTTATATATATATATATATATATATATATATATATATATATATATAAATTTATATATATACGATATATATAATATATATATATATATATATATAATATATATATACATTATATATATATATATATATATATATATATATATATATATATATATACATATAAATATAAAATATATAATAATATACATATATATATATATGTATATATATGTATATACATATATGTATATTATTATATATTATATATATATATATATATTTATATGTATATATATATATAAATATATATATATATATATATATATATATATATATATATATATATACATTTTTATTTATTTATATATTTGTATATTATATATTTATATATATATATATATATATATATATATATATATTTATATATATATATATATATATTTATATATATATATATATATATATATATATATATATATTTATATATATATATATATTTATATATATATATATATATATATATATATATATATATATATATAAATATATATATATATATATATATATATATTATATATAATATATATATATATATATATTTATATATATATATCTATATATATATATATATATATATTAGATAGATATATATATATATATATATATGTATATATATTAGATATATATATATATATTTATATATATATATATATATATATATATATATATATATATATATATATATATATATATATATATATATATATAAGAGAGAGAGAGGAGGGCCTATGTGTGTGTGATCAAATTATTTTTGTTACTTACAATTCTTAAGACTCCTATTAACATGATTCAGATAGCTCAAACTTTCTTCTTGATTATAACATAGAAAATCACACTACCATTCAGTGCTAGCCTAAATATGATTATTTGATATTATACATTACATTTTGACTAGACTCAGGAACACGAGATGATTGACAGAAGGATACATCATCATAAGATTCTAGAGCATGACATGCACAAGTAAGTTATACATACATCAACAAACTGCCGATTGCTATCATACGTATATTCAGTAATATAAAGTGGTGACAAGGATGTACTCTTCTAACATTTGTGTCTTTATATCTTCAAAAAAAAAAAAAAAAAAAAAAAAACTTGAAAATTAATGAAACAAACCTGGTCAGGTTTAAGATTAATTTTTTGTTTACGTTTACAGCGAATTCTCGGACTTTCTGTATTGTTTTGACTCTAGGAATCTTGAAATAGCTTTCACTTACAGTTTGTTTTTCGTATGGTATCGTAGCAACCCAACAGATCGTAATAATTCGGCATCTTTCACCAATAGTGTTCAGGTAGACTGGAAGGTTTACAGACTATAATGACAAAGGATACAGAGCTCAGGCGGCAGTGTAGACTAGATCTAGCTGCTCTGGGTTTAGCCGGATGGCGTCACGTGGCGGTATAAAAGGGACAGGGCTAGGTTTAAGATCCGCCACGTGACCAGACCATGTCTGTATTGACTCTCTGGACACAAAACCATAAATGATACATGGTAGATACCAAGGGTTATTTTTTCTTTTTTTTTTCTTTTTTTTTATACCAAGCGACCGTTAGTTTCTTATTTTATACCTACAGTCTTGCGAAAAAAACTACACCAAAGTCTTATTCAACAGAATATTTTGAGTTTTATACATGTAAAAAGGTTCTATTGTGGTTCTGCCTTTGTTTCCCAAGTCTCGACCCTAGGCAATTACTGCTTCAAAATTATCTTTAAGAGCAAAGATAATTGGATATTCTAAAGGCTCTTTCCACAATAATATTATTGAAAGATTTCATGATAATGATATGATGACAATAATGATTATGGTGACTAGTTAGCGATCGAATGGGATTTAATAGGGGATTGTTGTTATATATAGATATTTCTCAAAATCTTCATGAATTTGATTTTGACGAAGGAAAAGTCCTAGCACCTTTGAAGATATGTTATAAATTAAGACGAGACACAAACGAGATATACCCCCAATTCAGCTAAAAATCACGATTCTTGACATAATATGATGAATACTACAATGTGGGTGTGTGTGTGTATGGGTGTAGTCTTCAGCCAAAAATCTCAACCTTCTCCTTTGAAAGACAAACTCGTTATCTATGAGTTTGAGTGAAGCACGAAGAAAATTGGGTAACTCACCCACTAGTCATTGCTTTGTCAAACTCATGTAGCAGTCTCTTGAATAAGCAAATTCAAAAGCTTGCTCGTCTTGCTGAGGGCGGAGAGCGACCCTTGGTTTTCATGCTGTTGACTTTGAATTATGAGACTTGAACGCCTTGAGATAACAGATTTGCCTTGGCCGTATGGCTGTGTGAGGTATAAAGGTACAAAATCTATTGGAAATGTTACGAAATATATTTCATATACTAACTTCAAGATTAAAACTTTTCTGTTCTAACGCTTTGCCGAAGAACTCAAAAGTTCACCTACAATCAAGGCAAATCGTTCATCAAAGATATCTAGTGTCACCATGGCATAACAGATAAAGGGTTGCTCTTCTTACTACTTTTAGGAAATGGGCGGAACCTTCTCCAACCTCAGCTTCTTCTTTCCCACCCTTATCCTTACATTAAGGGGTTGTTGCCTTACCTGATGCGCTCTCTCTAATGCCTTCTATCAAAGGTATCCTCTTCCCCCAAACCTCTTCTCTCCATATCATCCTTTACTTTATCTCGCCATATAATTTTCTGCCTTCCTTTCAATCTTCTCCCAACCCTAACAGGTTCTTCCTAAATCCTCCTCACTCCCTTCCCTCCATTCATCCTCAACATGTGCCCACTTGATCTCAGTTGTGACATTCTGTAATATTTATTACTCCTGCCATTCTTGTAATTTCTTCATTTTCCAATCTTTCGAGCAGTGATATTCTACTAATCCTCTTGAGCTTATAGCCTCCTGCTTTTCCAGCGAGGGTTGTAGCTTAGCTAGTAAAAATTATTGTGTTGGATTTAAATGGGGATCCAAGTAATGGGTGATTTCGGAAAAATTCGATGTACATAGTGAGTCGTTGTCTTTTGGGTGTTTGGAAGATTAGCTTCCTAAGGATCCTTATTCCAACATCCGGCTCGAAGTTATAATACTTAGTTAGATCATTATGTTCTGAGATCCTTCAAATGCCACAGGTTTTCCAATTAATTTGCTCCTTTGCTTTAAAATCAGCCTGAATATTTTGGTTAACTGGAATATGATAAAAGAATGTGATAAAAATTGTATAAAACTCTGAGTGAAACCTGTTATTCATGGAAGCGCGCTTCACAATCCAGGGTTTTCTTTCCAATGGAGATTGTAAAGATGAAGTATATATTATAATGAAGGAAACGAACAAGTGTTCCAAAAGTCCTATTTCTGAATACAGCTAATAATAATCTTGTCTTGGCGTCACACAAATTTTGAATGTGTCATGCTGCCTGTGAGAGATTTCTTTTTCTGGAAGCACAGTGAGAGGCTAGAGCTAGTATCTGTGACGTTACGGAGAGCCCAGTCCCGGTGTACCGGTTTGAAATTACCCCCTCCAAATCTTACCCCCTGGTAATTTGAAACCGGATTCAAACTACCGGAGGGTAACTTGATACCGGTTTCAAGCTACCCCCGGGGGTAATTTGAAACCGGTTTTATGCTACCCTCCTGGTTTCAAATTACCCCCCTCGTTTGCGCAGGATCTCATCATTTATGAATATTAATGAATTGCTTTTGATCATGGTCAACACAATCATTAGGTAATATGTATATACATGTACTGTTTCACCTATTGGTATGGTTTATTAATATCCAGCCTTTATCCGTCTTATGTTTATATCTTAGCTAATAAATGTCGGATATTCCATTATCAGTCATGGGCGCATATTTGACCGAGACAGGAAGACGAGGTGAAATTTGATTTTGACGGTTATTTTTTCCATTATTTGAAATATTTCATAATTATATTGCAAGCAAATATTATATAAGGTATAATCAACATATTGATCATAAGTATATATGTATACATACATATGCATATATGTATATATATATATATATATATATATATATATATATATATACTGTATATATATACAGTATATATATATATATATATATATATATATATATATATATATATATATATATATATATGTGTATATATATATATATATATATATATATATATATAAATATATACTGTATATATATATATATATATATATATTATATATATATATATATATATATATATATATATACATATAATACATGTATATGTATTTGTATGTATGTTGTAAATACTATATCATTCATGATATCTGTAAATAATTGACACTTTTAATAAAGCAAGATTGTAAGCAATTATAACAGTTTTAATAAAACATGGTACAGTACATGCTGTTTGCTTCTACTGTACTTACATTGGTTGTTTGTATACGAAAACACCTGGACTACGGAAAAGTCGTTTCACTTTATAGCCCTCTATGGATGACATTGAACACAGCTTGTGTTAATCTCACAACTGTTGTTACTGATTTTAGCCTAAAGGCAGGCAGCTGTGTGTTATCATGGGCTAAATCAAATCCTATTTAAACCATCTTCCAGAATAGTAAGTGATGGATTCGTGTATGGATTTTTTTTCTATGTTGTTGATCTCGAAATGGAAAATTATTGAAAAACGGTGTCATAAAATGTTTAAGAATTTTACCTGAAATGTATCATAAAGAAAAAAAGACCTCGCCACATGGTCACCTGTACATTTGCATGCGGTTTATATAACACTTCTGCCCCTTTGTCATAGCTCCATTCTTTCTTATTACTCATTTCATCAAATGACAAAACAGCAATACCTAGTAATCGAGACTTCATACCATCTTTAATGTCCTCTGGTTTAAAATGAATCGAGCTAACGGTAGCTTACACGTCGTTAATTCTGTCTGCACGACGACATGCATGTTGGTAATTTATATTTGAGCTTTTATTTTTCACGTGCATAGCATCCAAATACTACGAAGTTACTATGTATTATCACTGACAGAATAAATGAATAAACAAAGAGATATATGGACACAAGGAGTTCTATTGTTATATTGCAACTATGGGCATGGTCAAACCATTTTAAGAGCAAACTCGGAGCCCAATAGCGGCATTGCCAGTTCTCTTGGGTCATTTTTAAAGCACACCTGGCTTAGCCGCTTTAATCTATGGGCGAGCCAAGAATAGGAGAAAAGGGTCAACTAATAAGTCATTCACCCGGATTTGAACGGTCTAATAATATAATCCTTTAATTTGATACTCTCCCTAAATTGTTTCCTTCGTTCTTTTTGTTTGAAACCACGTGGTGACAAGTTGAAACTCTTGAATATAACAAATAGCAAAATTGTTATAAAACGATTATCATACTAACAGAAATAATCTTAATTTTGATATCAAATGAATTCATTTCTCAATTCTGATTGATTATTAAAAGACAGGATTCTTTACAAAGGATTTAATTAACTATGTTTAATATGGTATATTTACGTAGGTGATTGTATTGTTTTAGAATTTTATTAATTTAATTAATCGACAAAATTAATTTCTTTACAACAAAGGTTATATTAGCAAACGTGGTTATGGTGACTTCGTCAGATGAAGTTAGTGCTATCACAAAAGATTCAATAAATTCGTTCATTCAGACCATTTTCATGTCTTCCTTTATAATGTTATCAGTATGCTTAATACCCTTGACCCAATTTACCTTGCAAATCTGAAACAAAGTCGTTTTTTATAAGTTGGCTGCATCTGTGACACGTTTGATTGTTTGGTCAATTCCAAATTTAACAATTTCATTACCATTTTCCCATTTTTTTTTTCTTAACATTCAATTTAGTAAATATTTTTTTTCCGTGTAATGCTAAAACAGGGTTCATTATGATGGTTTTGATTTCAAATATTTTTACGGGTAATATCTATCTTTTTTTTTTTTACTTAATAATTGTTTTGTATAAAGTTAGATGCGTCATAGTTTGTGTTTAATTGAAAGATAAGGCCAGTTAATTAAAAATAAAAAATTAAATAAAATCTCGACAATCACCCGCACACTGAAATAAAATAAAGTTTTACCTCGCCGTGATCACTAAACCTTAAATGAAAGTCTGTAACTTCAAATATTGTGAATTAGGGAATTATATGACACTTTAGGTATTAAATACGAAAATATCAACAATCACATGAACAGAAACAAAATAAAATTTTACCTCGCCTTTATCACAAAACCTTAAATTACACTCTGTGACTTTTAACGTGTCATATAATTCACTAATACACAATTTTTGGCCTTAAATACCAGATTAAACTACTTTTCCTACTGCTGCGAAGCCAACAATAAATGCATGATACATATTTGCGATGTCACATGAATTATTTATCATTCTGATGAGGGGGGTAACTTGAAAACAGAGGGGGTAACTTGAAACCGGTTTCAAACTACGCCCCCCCCCCGGTAATCTGAAACCGGTTTCAAGTTACCGGGGGTTAATTTGAAACGGGGGGGTAACTTGAATCCTTTACACCGGGCTTATCCATTGAATTAACAAAGAATGGGACAGTTAGCGCCACATCCTTTAATCATAAGTACGCCTCAAATAATGGTCTCCATTTACAGCTAGGTGAACTTGGGGTCAATTGCCTGGGATGGTGAAAGATCGCAGATCTTAGTAGCTTAAGGTCAAAATGCCACCTGCATAATCTTCACTATATGGATGGTAGGCTCGTGATTCAGTAGCATGTATCAATCGTGATCTTAATTCCCTGGCGTCTTAGACTAAGCTATGATCTATCTATCTATCTATCTATCTGTATATATATATGTATATTATATATATATATATATATATATATATATTATATATATATATATATATATATATATATATATAATCTCATCATCATCTCCTCCCACACCTAGCTTCTGCTTTTAATTCAATACTTTTCATTCATCATCTCCTACTTTGCGCTTCACAGCCCTCAATCAATAGAGAGAGAGAGAGAGAGAGAGAGAGAGAGAGAGAGAGAGAGAGAGAGAGAGAGAGAGAGAGAGCCTCGTGTTATAAATGTATCCGTAGTATGTTTTTTTGGAGATTGGATAATTTCGATTTCTGTTACAAATACCTGAATTTGACAGGAATATTTAGACCTAGCAGATGTTAAGGTATGAATCATTTATTATTTTGCGATTAAAGGAGACCTAGTTTGAACAAATAAAAGTCTTAAGTTTATTTCAGTAGTGCAGCTATGTTTTATAATGTACACAACTTCGGTTGAGCACATAAACACGTGCATATATATCTATCTATCCTTATATATATATATATATATATATATATATATATATATATATATATATATATATATATATATATATATATATATATATATATTTATATGTATATATTATATATATATATATATATATATATATATGTATATATATATATACATATATATATATATATATATATATATGTATGTATATATATATATATATATATATATATATATATATATATATATATATATATATATATATATATATATATATATATGCAGGAAATCTTTTATTTGGAATTCCGTAGAACCAAAAGTACAAAGCCAATTTTTATAGACCTTATTGTTTTAGTAAACAAGTCTTGCATCGTTTAGCTGTTGCATTGTTTGTGCATTTATAAGTGTAAATGTATTTCATTAACTAAAATTCCAAAAAGAAAATAAATTTATAGTCATGCGCTCGATATTTCTATAGGAGGTCAACAAACTCTTTTTTTAAATATATGATAAATTGAAAATATGCCAATACATTACTATATCACATCATATAAGTAATAAATTTAAGGTCATTATTATAGTAAATGTAATGCTTTGTAATAATTGGTTTATGTGGCCTCTGTTTTTTAATAAATCCTTTGCTTTCGGAATGGCAATACCAGAAAAGGCTTGTAATGTATAAAATTCGATAAATTCAATTATATACTTTCAAACGGTATTTCATATTTATGCGTTTGGATACGTTAGTGTCTGCTAATTCAGTCTGCACCCAGTAAATTGGTTTGAACCAATTTGTGTCACAGAAAATTGGCCGCAGCAGGAAATATTGCTAAATTGTTGAATAGATTAAAACTCTCTCTGTTAGACGGGAAGACTTTCCTCCGTTTGTCAAAAACCCTAAACTAATTTGACGGATATTTCACGAAAACGGGGATATAGGAAAGCTACAATGTTTAAATTAAACAGAAAAAAAAATGTTTTGGTATAAATATTTGATTTTTTCATGTATGTAAGACCAATCCTATTATTTGGGGAAGAATTTGAGCAACGATTCGAACTGTGTTTGTTTAGACTCGAATATTTTTGTTTGTGTGAGTGGGTTCTTCTTCTTTTATAATTTAATATTTGTCGCTTAGAGAATATCATCATTAACTTAATCATCTATATATCTATTGGCTTGTTGGTTTAGAATTATATGAACATGATGGAACACTAAACACGGAAGTTGAGGAAAAGATTAAAGAATGTTCAAATTAGATGATTTATTTGTGTAAGAAATTTATAGTAAACATATTGGAAGATATCAAGCACGGAAATCTCATAGAAAATAAGGAAATAAATATATTAGTATTATTATCAAATAAACATCACTGAAAAAGTATCTCTCTCTCTCTCTCTCTCTCTCTCTCTCTCTCTCTCTCCTCTCTCTCCTCTCTCTCTCCTCTCTCTCTCTCTCTCTCTCTCTCTCTCTCTCTCTCCAATTTTTCTTCAGCAACAAACACCAAATTATTTGATATTTTTTTTTAATCTGTAATGACCTTTTGTTAACGTGAAGTTCATACATCATTAACCAAAAATAA
>NC_090727.1:189408283-189410783 GCF_036898095.1 Palaemon carinicauda
CACCACCAGCCATTTCTCTCACTCTCTCATTCGTAATTCTGTCCTCCCATCTTACACCACAGATTCTTCTCAGACAGACATTTTATTTCAAAGGCTAATAATTAACTTTTTCTCTTCTCTCTTCTTCAGTACCCAGCATTCAGCACCGTATATCACAATGGGGATTACTATTGCTCCTAATAGTCTAATTCTCTACTTAATTGATATATTTCTATCTTTCCAGATTCTTCTTAGCCTTCCAAATGCTTTCTGGCCACTTGATATTTGGTCTTGAATTGCTCTTTCCATCTGTCCATCTATTTTGAAAAACATTCTGAAATTTTAAAACTCATTTACTTGTTCCACTTCTCCCTCTGATAGTTGTGTTTCTAAGGCTTCTCTCTGGCTTCCAATTTTCATACTTTTGGTCTTCTCTCTATTTATCCCTAATTCATACCTACTGCACTGCTCCTCCACCATTCTCAACACACTCTGAAGTTCCTCCTTAGTTTCTGCTAAAAGCACTATATCATCTGCATATCTCATGTTAGATATTTTTGTCCCTCCAATATCTATGCTACCCTCATATTCTCCAAGTGCCATTCTCATTACCCATTCCTGTATAACACCACCAGTGGTTATGAATTCTTCTGTCAAACACTTTCCTTTTCTTACTCAAGCTGATGTCTTTTCATACAATCTGATGGTTTCCAGTATTTTTTATTCTAATCCCTATTCCTTCAAAATCCTAATCATTCCTTCCCTTCATATGGAGTCATACGCTTGCCTGAAGTCAATAAATACACAATACAGATCTTTTTCCTTCTCCCAGAATTTTTCTATGATTTGTGAGAAGGTGTATACATGATCGATTATTCCTCTACCCGCCCTAAATCCTGGTTGACCCTCATCAATTATTTCCTCTTCTTGCTTTGCTATTCTACTTTGTATGATTTTCGCTAAAACTTTATAAGCATGTAGTAATAGACTGATAGGCCTATAATTTTTGCATAAGGTGGTGTACCCTTTTTTGTGTGTTGGAATTATAATGTTTTTAATCCAATCATTTGGAACTGCTTGTCCATCTACTATATCCCTGCATATATCACACAACCATCTTTCTACCATTTCACCGCCAGCCTCAAGCAATTCCTTTGATACTCAATCTATTCCTGGTGCTTTCCCACTTGACATAGCTCTTGAAGCTTTTCCCACTTCTTCTATCAGGAGATCTGGCGTTTCCTGTATGTTCCATAGCTCTCCTCTTAATTCTGGATAATCTTCTCCAGTTACCCGTCTCCCACTTCCTTTAGTTGTTCCTCGTAGTGCGTTTTCCAGATCTCAACATCAGCCGTTGCTGATACCTTGTTACCATCTGCATCTCTTGTTTTTCCAACCCCTTGTTAATCTGTCTACTGCAGTGAATAGCTCTCTTGAATGGCCGTTTCTGAAACATTCCTCACATGTTTTACACAGGTCTTCTCTCCATTTTATTTATGCTCCTTTGCATTTATTGTCCACTGCTCTGCACTTTTGTCTATAACTTGTTTTGTTTTCGTGGGATAGGTCTTCATTCTTTGTCTTTTTTGCTTCTCTCCTCTCTTGGCATGCATCCAATACCTCCTCTGTGACCCACTGTTGCTTTGCTCTCCTTCTCCTTCCCAAAATACTGTCGGCTTCCTTTTTAATTATGTCTCGTCCCCGACACCACTTTTCCTCTGTTGTCTCGAGTCCTATTAGTGGTTCAAAACGTCCTCCTACTTCTACTTTGAAGGCAGTTTTTACTTCCTCGTTCCTCAGTTTATCTAGATTATACTTCATTAGTTCTTGATTTCTTCCTCTGTCTGTTCCTCTCATCACTTTTGTTCCCATCCCTGATGTTTTCCATCTCTTATTTATAAGGATATAATCAATACAGTTCTTATGAATTCCATCTGGGTGTGTCCATGTGTATCTGTGCTGTTCTCTATGATAAAAGTAAGTATTTGTTATACAGAGTTGCTTACCCTGGCAAAATTCCAACATCCTCTGTCCTCTCTCATTTCTTTCACCTAAACCGAACTCTCCCATCACATCCTCGTAGCCTCTCCTGTCAATTTCCGATTTTACCATTGAAATCGCCCATCACCATGACTACATCGCCTGTCTTTGTTGTCTCTATTTCCTCCTCTAACTGTGAATAGAAGTTTTCTACGTCTTCATCTTCATATGAGCTGTCTGGTGCATATACCTGAATAACCTTAAAATTCTTGTGCTTTCCTCTCAAAGTGACCGAAATTATTCTTGAGTTCACAGAATTGTGCTCCAAATAAGCTCTCTATGCTCTTTTTCCTAACATTAGTGTTACTCCCTCTCTATGAATATTGTCTGTTCTACCTGAATACAATATTTTGATTCCTTCTGACATCATTTCACCTTCTCCCACCCAATGAGTCTCTGCTATTCCCACTACATCCCAACTGTATCTATTTATTTCTTTACTGGTATACCTGAGTTTTGCTGGTGCAAAGAGCGTTGTTAC
>NC_090727.1:189420783-189423283 GCF_036898095.1 Palaemon carinicauda
TAAACATATTGATCATAAGTATATATGCATATATATATATATATATATATATATATATATATATATATATATATATATGTATATATATATATATAGATATATATATATATACATACATATATATATAAATATATATATATATATATATATATATATATATATATATATATATATATATATATATATATAATACATGTATATGTATTTGTATATATGTTGTAAATACTATATCATTCATGATATCTGTAAATAATTGACACTTTTAATAAAGCAAGATTGTAAGCAATTATAACAGTTTTAATAAAACATGATACAGTACATGCTGTTTGCTTCTACTGTACTTACATTGGTTGTTTGTATACGAAAACACCTGGACAACGGAAAAGTCGTTACACTTTATAGCCCTCTATGCATGACATTGAACACAGCTTGTGTCAATCTCACAACTGTTGTTACTGATTTTAGCCTAAAGGCAGGCAGCTGTGTGTTATCATGGGCTAAATCAAATCCTATTGAAACCATCTTCCAGAATAGTAAGTGATGGATTCGTGTATGGATTTTTTTTTCTCTGTTGTTGATCTCGAAATGGAAAATTATTGAAAAACGGTGTCATCAAATGTTTAAGAATTTTACCTGAAATGTATCATAAAGAAAAAAAAGACCTCGCCAAATAGTCACCTGTACATTTCCATGCGGTTTATATAACACTTCTGCCCCTTTGTCATAGCTCCATTCTTTCTTATTACTCATTTCATCAAATGACAAAACAGCAATACCTGGTAATCGAGACTTTATACCATCTTTAATGTCCTCTGGTTTAAAATGAATCGAGCTAACAGTAGCTTACACAACGTTAATTCTGTCTGCACGACGACATGCATGTTGGTAATTTATATTTGAGCTTTTATTTTTTTTACGTGCATAGCATCCAAATACTACGAAGTTACTGTGCACTATCACTGACAGAATAAATGAATAAACAAAGAGATATATGGACACAAGGAGTTCTATTGTTATATTGCAACTATGGGTATGGTCAAACTATTTTAAGAGCAAACTCGGAGCCCAATAGCGGCATTGCCAGTTCTCTTGGGTCATTTTCAAATCACACCTGGCTTAGCCGCTTTAATCTATGGGCGAGCCAAGAATAGGAGAAAAGGGTCAACTAATAAATCATTCACCCGGATTTGAACCGTCTAAGAATATAATCCTTTAATTTGATACTCTCACTAAATTGTTTCCTTCGTTTTTTTTGTTTGCAACCACGTGGTGACAAGTTAAAACTCTTCAATATAACAAATAGCAAAATTGTTATAAAACGATTATCATACTAACAGAAATAATCTTATTTTTGATATCAAATGAATTCATTTCTCAATTCTGATTGATTATTAAAAGACAGGATTCTTTACAAAGGATTTAATTAACTATGTTTAATATGGTATATTTACGTAGGTGATTGTATTGTTTTAGAATTTATTTAATTAATCGACAAAATTATTTTCTTTACAACAAAGGTTATATTAGCAAACGTGGTTATGGTGACTTCGTCAGATGAAGTTAGTGCTATCACAAAAGATTCAATAAATTAGTTCATTCAGACCATTTTAATGTCTTCCTTTATAATGTTATCAGTATGCTTAATACCCTTGACCCAATTTACCTTGCAAATCTGAAACAAAGTCGTTTTTTATAAGTTGGCTGCATCTGTGACACGTTTTATTGTTTGGTCAATTCCTAATTTAACAATTTCATTATCATTTTCCCATTTTTTTTTCTTAATATTTAATTTAGTAAATATTCTTTTCCATGTAATGCTAAAACAGGGTTCATTATGATGGTTTTGATTTCAAATATTTTTACGGGTAATATCTATCTTTTTTTACTTAATAATTGTTTTGTATAAAGTTAGCTGCGTCATAGTTTGTGTTTAATTGAAAGATAAGGCCAGTTAATGTATTGCCTTATTTATTATAGAAATACACATACCGTACATTCATTCGCTTGATATTTCTGTGCAAAACTGAATGTTTGTCATGATTTCTACTGTTTTTTTGGAAGCAAAAATCTATTGTTGGTATTATAACTGTTTATTTGGAAGAGCATGCCAGGTAATATACGGTGCTTAACTAATTATAGAAAAAGATATACCGTTTAAAATAAATGATAAAATAATCAACAACATATATTCTGAGTGATTTTTGTGTCAATTTCTCCAGGCATATTGCCGCACGAAGCTCATGCACCTAAAGCACATGAATAAGATCTATAGAAGATAGAAAAAATTATAAAAAAAATAAAATCTCGACAATCACGCGCACACTGATATAAAATAAAGTTTTACCTCGCCGTGATCACTAAACCTTAAATGAAAGTCTGTAACTTCAAATATTGTGAATTAGGGAATTATATGACACTTTAGGTCTTAAATACGAAAATATCAACAATCACACGAACAGAAATAAAATAAAATTTTACCTCGCCTATATCACAAAACCTT
>NC_090727.1:189429977-189437477 GCF_036898095.1 Palaemon carinicauda
TTAAAATTATCCCAGATAAGGTACATAGAATAAATGCTCAATTATACCAATAAATTGACACAGGTGAAAGAGACGCAAGGTTCTCAAGAACAAGTTTATTGATAGACAATAAATAGACAGGTTAACAACAATTATATATATATATATATATATTATATATATATATATATATATATATATATATATATATATATATATATATATATATATATATATATATATATATATAAAAAAAGAGAATAACCCAAAACTTTAAGCATAAGTATGATAGTAAACAGAACTTGTTTATCTGAAAGAAAAAACATCAAATGCCACTTTTTTAAGATACCGAGGTATCAAGTCATAAAAGTCTGTATTACAAATCAATCACGTTAGCGTTAGAAACGCTCGGCACACATGTCTGCACTTATGCTAGGTTCACCTTTGAAAAAGGAACAGTCTATGTGGGCACTCGGTGCCCTCATTTAATTTGTAGTACAGTATGTACCTACACACTCACCCTGGACTTAATCGTCCCAATTAAGACCACTGTTCCTCGCAGAGTTAAACAGTAGGGTTAACAACACGACCCACTGCTACCACAGATCTCTTTAGTTCCTCTACTTGCTTCGCATAGTGGCGAAAGAACACTCTGAAAGACTTCCAGCCAGTGTATGAACGGAGATGTTCAAAGTCCATACAATTAAAGAAATTTAAGGATGAGGCAACTTTCCTCGGATCGTGACCTGCGGGTGTACTGTCAGGATCCGCTCTGCGAATAAAATATGTGATTTTCGCTCTGAGTTAATTCAGAGATAAATTTGAGCCTGATGTTTCTCCCCTGAATAGTTGACCACCCTTGAAGTCTGAAGTTCTACGAAGATAGACCTTTAGGCATTCTACTGGACATAGAGATGCATCTTCTTTCAGAGGGCAGATTCTCCAGGGACCCCACCTGTTGGTGGGTAACTCATTCTTGGCGAAAAACGTAGGGTCCGGAAACAGGTTCAGTTCCCCACCATCCAGGAACTGAACACGACCTGCCTCTCTCGAGAGGGCTACGATCTCACTAACCCTGGCCCCGGACGCGAGTGCAAATAGGAAAATAACTTTTTGTGTCAAATCCTTTAACGCACATTCTTCATTGCTCAACAGGGAAGCGAAATGAAGAACTTTGTCTAAAGACCATGAAATGGGCTTTGGAGGTGCTGAAGGTCTGAGCCTAGCGTAGGCTTTCGGAACTTTATTAAAGATCTCGTTACCTAGGTCGATCTGGAAGGCATATAAAATGGGTCTCATCAAAGCAGACTTACACACTGAAATCGTGTTAGCTGCCAACCCTTGACATTGGAGGTGGATGAAGAAAGATAAGCAGAAGTCTGTCGAGATCTCCTGCGGATTCTTCGCCTTTACAAAGGCCACCCATTTTCTCCAAGATGACTCATATTGCCTTCTAGTCGATTTGCACTTATATTCCTCTAGGAAGTCTATGCTGGCTTTCGAAATCCCGAAACGCTTTCTCACCGCAAGGGAGAGAAAATCATGAGCTGCAGGGTCCGGGTTTTCTGTAATGAAGCGCAGACAGTTGACTTCTGGACTCGCTGGGTCAGAACTGGATGTGGTAGCGGCACAAACTTCAGCTGTAGTTCCAACGCCAAGGGGAACCACATGCTGTTCGGCCACTTGTGGGCCACTATTGCCGCTACCCCCTTGAAGGATCTCAGTTTGTTGAGGACCCTCAACAGAAGGTTGTGAGGGGGGAACAGATAAATCCTGGACCATCTGTTCCAGTCGAGGGACATCGCGTCCACTGCTTCCGCTAAGGGGTCCTCGTACGGGGACACGTACAGGGGCAACTTCTTGTTGTCTTTCGTCGCAAAGAGGTCTATCTGCAGTTCTGGGACTTGATTCAGAATGAAGGAGAATGATCCTGCGTCTAAGGACCATTCCGACTCTATCGGTGTGAACCTGGATAGAGCGTCCGCTGTCACGTTGCGGACTCCTTGAAGGTGAACTGCCGACAGGTACCACTTCTTCTTTTCCGCCAATCGGAAAATGGCCAACATCACCTGGTTGAGAGGTGGTGACCTCAACCCTTGTCGATTCAAGCCTCTCACAACTACCTCGCTGTCCATCACCAATCTTATCTGGATCGAGTGACGCGGGGAGACTTTCTTTAAGGTAAGGAGCACTGCCATAGCTTCTAGAAAGTTTATGTGAAAGGTCCTGAATAGCTTGGACCAAGTCCCCTGGACTTTTTTCCGATGAGAGTGACCTCCCCATCCCTCCTTTGAGGCGTCTGAGTGAATCGTCATCGACGGGGGAGGTGGCTGAAGAAGAACCGACTTCTTTAGATGTCTGGCTTGGGACCAAGGACTGAGAAGAGTACGTAGCCGAGGCGGCAATGGTCTTCTCAGATCTCTTCGCGCGTTTGATGCATACCTTCTCCAAACTCCGGTTGCATCCTTTAGCTGTGCTCTTAGCACTGGGTCTGTCACCAAAGCAAACTGGAGAGAGCCTAGTACCTCTCCTGTTCGCGTCTTGATATCCTTTCGGAATCTAGGAGTCTCTTGACAGAACCCGCTATCTCCTTCCTTTTCTTCGCCGGGATGGAGAAACGGTTTGACAAAAGGTCCCAGTGGATTCCCAGCCACTGGAACTTTTGAGATGGAGAAAGTCGAGACTTTTTTCTGTTGATCTTGAAGCCTAGGTACTCTAGGAACTGGATCACTTGACTGGAAGCTTGCAAGCATTCTGTCTCGGATGCTGCCCACACCAGCCAGTCGTCCAGGTAGGCTACTACCTGAATTCCCTTTAGGCGTAATTGTTTGAGAGCTGCGCTCGCCAGCTTCGTGAAAATCCTTGGGGCTATGTTTAGCCCGAATGGCATGGCTCTGAAGGCGTATAGTCTCCGTTGTAGCCTGAACCCTAGGTAGGGGGAGAGTCGACGGCTGATTGGAATGTGCCAATAGGCGTCTGACAAGTCTATAGAGACTGAGTATGCCCTCTTGGGCAGTAAGGTCCTTATGTGTTGCAGTGTTAGCATTTTCAATTTGCAATTCACTATGAACTTGTTGAGTGGCGACAAGTCCAGAATGACTCTGAGCTTTTCCGAGTCTTTCTTGGGAACACAAAACCGCCTCCCTTGGAATTTGATGGACTTCACCTTTCGGATCACCTTTTTCTCCAACAGTTCTTGAACGTACTCCTCCAGAACGGGGGTGGAGTGTTGGAAAAACCGAAGGCACGGGGGTGGAGTGCTGTACCAGCTCCAGCCCAGTCCATTCTTGAGTAGGCTGTGGGCCCAGGGATCGAAGGTCCAACGATCCCAAAATTTCATCAGTCTCCCTCCTACCGGTATCATTTCACTTGGACTGCCGTCCTGAGGTCTTGCCTCCCTGACCACGACCACCCCTGAATCCCCTTCCCCTTGAGGGGCGCCTAGACGAGCCTCTGGCTGCTCCTCTAGGCTTTGCTCGAAAGGAAGAAGACTGTTCTTCGAACGTTGAGGTGAATGCCGTGGACTGACCCGGCACAGCCTGGGGTACCCACTGAAAAGTGGTCGGGGTTTGTGCCACCATCTGGGGCACTGGAGGCAATGGCAATTGCAGTTGCTGTTGCTGTCTAGAGGGCTTGGCTGGCCTAGACGGTAGCCTAGTCCTCATATTCTTCCTCTTTGGTTGAGGACCCTCATCCGGGGAAGACTTTCATTTGATAGCCAGGCCCCACTTCTGGAGAAGGTTTCTATTCTCCACGGCGGCTTTATCAACAACTTCTTTGACCACATCGGTAGGGAAAAGGTCTTTTCCCCAAATGTTGGAGGAGATTAATTTCCTTGGCTCATGCCTCACCGTAGCCCCGGTGAACACGAACTCCCTACAAGCTCTCCTCGCCTTGACGAAGCCATAAAGGTCCTTCGTCACCGTGGCCAGGTGAGTCTTAGCCACCACCATGAACATTTCATGGACCTTGGGGTCACTTGCCATCGTCTCAAGAGTAGTCTGAAGAGACATTGAGGCAGCCAGTCTTTCTTTAGTCTCGAACTCTTTTCGTAAAAGAAAGTCGGACAGCTTGGGGAGGTCCTCGCCGAATTGCCGTCCGGCAATATCAGCCTCCAACTTTCCCACTGAGAACGTCAGATGGACGTCCTTCCAGTCTTTGTGGTCCATAGGCAGGGCCAGCGACAAGGGTTTACACTCCTCCAGGGAGGGGCAAGGCTTGCCCGCCTCGACTGCTTTTAGGACAGCCGCAAACCCTTTCTGTAAAAAGGGGAAGGCTCTAGCAGGAGAGGACACAAAGGAAGGGAGCTTCTTGCTCAATGCAGCTACCTTCGAGTTAGAGAAGCCCCTCTCCTTCATCGAGGATGAAAGTAGAGCTTGAGCCTTAGCATGGTCCATCACTATGACCTCCTTCGGCTCTGTCTCCTCCCTTGAAGCTGGTTCCTTTCTCAGCCGGACATAACAGTCCGGATATGATGCCTTGCTGGGCCAGAATTCCACCTCCTCTAGGGAAACTGAGCCCAGCTTATCCGAGATGACGATCTTTCCAGTCGTCATCGGCATGTGCTCAGCATACCTCCATGGGTTAGCATCTGAGCACAAGGGAAGGTCTTTCACATTGAGCCTTTTCTGGGGCCCATGTGATTCTGCAAGGCACTGCATCCGCAGTTCCATAGCAGCCGCCTTCTCCTGATTCTCCTTCTGCATTTGTTGGATCATTCCAACATTCGAAGAGAGGGCCTGTCCCAGCTCTACTGGGAGACCGGCCGATGTTGAGGGAATAGGCTCCGGAATCTGAACCGGAGTAGCCGACACCTCGTCGACCTCTTCCTCTACGACGTCCGGGGCTTGAACTTCATCCTGGCCTTCTGCCAGGAGGTCTCTTTCCAAATGCTCGTCCACGTCAGACATCCTGTCATCTAACTGGATGTCTTGCATCGCAACCGCGACTTCAGCATCCACCTGGATCTGACCTTGGGGGATCTCCCCTTGAGGCTGGGGAATCACTGCATCAGCTGATGCCTTAGGAAAAAGATACGCCCTCATCTTCTCACTTGGAAGATAAGGGCCAGAGGTGTTCTTTTGGAAGCCCCTTACCCAGGTACGAAGCTTCTCCCTTGCTATATCCCTTGATTCCGCCGTCCTACGGGAATCAAAAGCCTCAGTAATCGGATTAGTGCACACAGTACATACCTGAGGGTCCCAATACTGGAGATCATCCTTGGAGACAGCGCATGCTGCGTGTTTCCTACAAAACTCATGTCCGCAGAGGTTCTTGCTGCGGACGTTGCAGAAAACATTTCCGCACTTCGGAGGGTCCTCCTGTAAAGAGAAGAAATTTCCATGAGTATCAAGTGAACTATGTATCACTGGATATGCATAGTATAGCATAACAATTCAGAAAGGAAAGACACACACTTGTGTTTCCCTCACAACCCATTGTTGCAGCCTTCCAGATAATAAAATCCAATGGTTAATCTCTTCTAGAGTAACCAATGCAAGGTTTCCAGAGGAAACAGGTGAACCTCACACCTAAGCAATGATTTCAAAATCCTGGATAATAGACAGGAAAGAACTCACTTTCCTATCTGTAGGGCAACAGCAAAGGACTGTGCAAGAAAACACAAAAGTGTTAGAACACACAGTGCTGTACCAAAACCTATACCATAGTTTTCTTCTTACTGTATATGTTATACTGAAGAATACTAGTACAGTATAGGAGGATATGTGCCGGCCGGCAACACACCATAACTAGCTTTAAAGTATACTACTTAACAGCTATAAGGCGGCAGAACTCTGGTTCAAATGCATGTGCCGGCCAGCAGCTACTGCCGGCCGGCAATGGCCAATGTCGGCCGGCAATGGCTGCCGGCCGGCAACTACACAAGGTAGTACCCAGCTGCCAGCCACACTCTTGGTGACCGGCAGACAAGGGCTGACATTAGCCGGCCGGCAAAGGTACAAGACCGATGCCAGCCGGCAGCAAAAGAACCAGAGGACTACACCCGCCCGGCTGCCGGCCTCATAGGCCGGCAGCCGGGTCGGGTACAGCACTAGAAGAAAAATAGGATGGATGCCGGGATAAGAGTGTACACTACCTCTAAGCCCGGCAATCCGAAAGAGTGCATATAAGGAAGGGGAGAATCTAATTCTGGCTTCCTGACCAATGCCGTCTGGCTCTACAGGCAGGCATGGATGAGGGACCAAGGGAGGTCCGGGCAGCACTCAAATATAAGACCCTTGCCGGCCGGCAGCTCTGCCGGCTGGCAAGGGGCTGAGTCAATTCCACATCCTAACCTATACTAGGTCCAGATGTAGAACGACGTACAGTACTGTAATGGCTAGGCCATTACGGAGATAGAGGGGGAAGGGACAAAGAGGGTCCTACCAACCTTGCTTTAGTGACGGATCACCCGCAGCCAAGAAACTTATCTTAGCCTAAGGGAGATCCAAGGGGGGAGGCCAGCAATACTTGCCAGCTCCCAGAGGCACCAAAGCAAGGAAGGTGTTGCTACTCCCAGGGAAAGAAACTTATCCTCCCCCGAGGACAGCAACAAGGACTAGTCTGGTAGATCACAAAAGAAGGAATCATATCCACAGAAACCTTCGGTAGTGACCTAAGGAGGCTAAGCCACCTTTGTCTGTGTCAGGCCAGCGAGGGAGACTCTACCCCAAGCCAGACAAACACAGACTCAGACTAAAAAACTCTGTTGTTCTGTCCCTCTTTGAACCAGACTTACTGGAACAGGAAGGTACAGTAACACCCCAGTATAGTTTTATCGAAAATTAATTTGGAAAAAACCACTTAGGGATAAGCCCAAGGCTTAAACAGAGGGAAAGGGATTGCATACCTTCTCCGAAGAAAAGAAAGCAACCGGGGAGTATGAGAAAGTATACTAAGGCTCCATAAGCAACTTAGCCTAGGCACCAAGAGAATCGATTACGTAAATCACCGAAACTCACTCGTGTACTATCTTGGAAATATTCCACACAATCTTAAATGTATAAAACATAGCCTAAAGCTTCAATAAAATTTTAATACACTCGGAAAAACCAAAATCATGCATGAAGTACTAGGACCAAGCGACTAGGCTACATGGCCTAGCGTAAGCCAGAATGGCGAATACTTCGCCAAAATAATACTAAGCACGAAAGGAAATCCTATGTAATGCTAAATAGCTAAAATTTATTAAAGCAAAACAACCGGGAATGTCGCTCTGACTAACTAAACTTATACCTAGCGAGCGACAGCGTCCATGACGCCTCCGGTAGGCTACGGCTCTTGTAACAAAGATTAATCCTATTAATCACTCAAAATTTTACCAAGAGCCTACATTTATACATAAAAGACATGGTACTCAACTTATCAGAGGCCGACGAAGACGGAGAAGCCATAAAAAGTAGAATAAATCCAAGATTTGCGAGAAACACAGGAAAAAACACCGAGTTGTTAAGCTACGCAAAAAGGAATACAGATGGCGCCAGGATTGGCGCCAGGCACGCATACGAATCGGGGGATAGG
>NC_090727.1:189442477-189447477 GCF_036898095.1 Palaemon carinicauda
AGGGGGAGTAGACTGGTATAGGATGGTGGGAGGGGGGTGAGACTCTGGGTAGGGTCCCAAAACTCATGGCATTTCGACCCATGCTTGCTGGCGGGGTATTTTGTTATTTGAAAAAAGGTGGCGTAATGACCGCCATTACTAACAATATATATATATATATATATATATATATATATATATATATATATATATATATATATATATATATATATATATATATATATATATATATATATATATATATATATATATATATATATATATATGGCATAATGATAGAAATTGAAATAGCAGTCTAACTCCCACAGCTCACGTTGTATTCCATGATACTACTTATGTGCCTCTACTTATCTGATTTCCTAAATCTTTCCTAATGAAGTATTGAAGTCTTCATTCTTTTGATTCAGTTTATGTCTTTAACCGGACATTCAACCCTTTTTTAAATTTCGTAAGCCAGCTAGTGCTTTCTGAAGTCAACATACCTGGGGTATTGTACAATTTCGAACTCCACGGGCACACACGTACAAATACATATGAATATGTGTATGCATAAATATACACACACACACACATATTTGTATATATATATATATATATATATATATATATATATATATATATATATATATATATATATATATATATATATATATATATCACTGACACTCATGATTTTAATAATTGTAGTTATCAACTATACTGACGTTTAATGCCGAATTCTACCTTCCGCATTATATCCACTGTAATTCATTTATGGTGATAGCTTCAGGCTGGGCTGAGATTCGAACCCCTGCCACTTCAGCCAAAACCATGCCTGCGAGGACTCTACCAACCAATAGACCTTGCTACCAACTATGCTATCAAGAGAGATATAAGTTTATGATAAGGCACCATACATATTCCTGTCGAATTCGGAATCTGTTTTTAGATCCGGAATAAACACATCTCCACCTTGAGATTTGAATTGTGAGTTTGCAACTCGTGGTTATTTAAGATGAATATATATAAAAAACATTGATTAAAATAACGAGTGTTAGTGATATATATCCATCTTCAATAACCACGTAGTACAAACTCACAATTCAGCTATCATGGTGGAGATGGGTTTATTTCAAGTCTAAAAGTGAATTGTCATAAACTTATGCCTCCCTTGATAGCTCAGTTTGTAGAGTCCTCATAGGCATGGTTTCTGCTGAAGTGGCAGGATTTTGAGTCTCCACCCAGCCAGAAGCTATAACCATAAATGAATTCCAGTGGATATATATTCCCAAGGTAGAATTCGGTATTAAATGCCAGTGTTGTTGATATTATATATAATATATATATATATATATATATATATATATATATATATATATATATATATATATATATATATATATATATATATATATATATCTCACACACTAAATCCCGTCCGGAATTTTCTTGGTTGGGTCCTGCATCTGATATCGGCATTCTCTCCAGAGATTCCTATCCAATGCCATCTGTACCAGCTGCTGAAATGTCTCACCTCTATTTGCTTTCTTGAAGGTCTATTTCCGGCCACTTGTCCATGCAGCAGCATTATCTTTGGCCATCTGTCCTGTTCCATCCTCTGTACATGCCCAAACCATCTCCTCTGAATTTCCTCCACTCTAATCAGAATTGTGTCCTCACCACCAGCCATTTCTCTCACTCTCTCTTTCGTAATTCTGTCCTCCCATCTTACACCACAGATTCTTCTCAGACATTTTATTTCAAAGGCTAATAATTAACTTTTTCTCTTCTCTCTTCTTCAGTACCCAGCATTCAGCACCGTATATCACAATGGGGATTACTATTGCTCTTAATAGTTTAATTTTCAACTTAATGGATATATTTTTATCTTTCCAGATTCTTCTTAGCCTTCCAAATGCTTTCTGGCCACTTGAGATTCGGTCTTGAATTGCTCTTTCCATTTTTCCATCTGTTGTGAAAAACATTCCCAAATATTTAAACTCATTGACTTGTTCCACTTCTCCCTCTGATAGTTGTGTTTCTAAGGCCTCTCTCTGGCGTCCAATTTTCATACTTTTGGTCTTCTCTCTATTTATCACTGCTCCTCCACCATTCTCAACACACTCTGAAGTTCCTGCTTAGTTTCTGCTGAAAGCACTATATCATCTGCATATCTCATGTTAGATATTTTTGTCCCTCCAATATCTATGCCACCCTCATAATCTCCAAGTGCCATTCTCATTACCCATTCCTGTATAACACCACCAGTGGTTATGAATTCTTCTGTCAAACACTTTCCCTTTCTTACTCTAGCTGATGTCCTTTCATACAATCTGATGGTTTCCAGTATTTTTTATTCTAATCCCCATTCCTTCAAAATCCTAATCATTCCTTCCCTCCATATGGAGTCAAACGCTTGCCTGAAGTCAATAAATACACAATACAGAGCGTTTTCCCTCTCCCAGAATTTTTCTATGATTTGTGAGAAGGTGAATACATGATCGATTATTCCTCTACCCGCTCTAAATCCGGCTTGACCCTTTTCAATTATATCCTCTTCTTGCCTTGCTATTCTACTTTGTATGATTTTTGCTAAAACTTTATAAGCATGTAGTAATAGACTGATAGGCCTATAATTTTTACATAAGGTGGTGTACCCTTTCTTGTGTGTTGGAATTATAATGTTTTTAATCCAATCATTTGGAACTGCTTGTCCATCTACTATATCCCTGTATATATCACACAACCATCTTTCTACCATTTCACCGCCAGCCTCAAGAAATTCCTTTGGTACTCAATCTATTCCTGGTGCTTTCCCACTTGACATAGCTCTTGAAGCTTTTCCCACTTCTTCTATCAGGAGATCTGGTGTTTCCTCTATGTTCCATAGCTCTCCTCTTAGTTCTGGATAATCTTCTCCAGTTACCCGTCTCCCACTTCCTTTAGTTGTTCCTTGTAGTGCGTTTTCCAGATCTTCTCAACATCAGCTGTTGCTGATACCTTGTTACCATCTGCATCTCTTGTTTTTCCAACCCCTTGTTAATCTGTCTACTGCAGTGAATAGCTCTCTTGAATGGCCGTTTCTGAAACATTCCTCACATGTTTTACACAGGTCTTTTATCCATTATATTATATGCTCCTTTGCATTTATTGTCCACTGCTCTGCACTTTTGTCTATAACTTGCTTTGTTTTCGTGGGATGGGTCTTCATTCTTTGTCTTTTTTGCTTCTCTCCTCTCTTGGCATGCATCCAATACCTCCTCTGTGACCCACTGTTGCTTTGCTCTCCTTCTCCTTCCCAAAATACTGTCGGCTTCCTCTTTAATTATGTCTTGTCCCCGACACCACTTGTCCTCTGTTGTCTTGAGTCCTACTAGTGGTTCAAAACGTCCTCCTACTTTTACTTTAAAGGCAGTTTTTACTTCCTCGTTTCTCAGTCTATCCAGATTATACTTCACTAGTTCTTGATTTCTTCCTCTGTCTGTTCGAAATTTAATACGGATGTTTGAAAGTAGTAGTTCATGTGATGTTCCAAAGTCTGTTCCTCTCATCACTTTTGTTCCCATCACTGATGTTTTCCATCTCTTATTTATAAGGATATAATCAATACAGTTCTTATGAATTCCATCTGGGTGTGTCCATGTGTATCTGTGCTGTTCTCTATGATAAAAGTAAGTATTTGTTATACACAGTTGCTTACCCTGGCAAAATTCCAACATCCTCTGTCCTCTCTCATTTCTTTCACCTAAACAGAACTCTCCCATCACATCCTCGTAGCCTCTCCTGTCATTTCCGATTTTACCATTGAAATCGCCCATTACCATGACTACATCGCCTGTCTTTGTTGTCTCTATTTCCTCCTCTAACTGTGAATAGAAGTTTTCTACGTCTTCATCATCATATGAGCTGTCTGGTGCATATACCTGAATAACCTTAAAATTCTTGTGCATTCCTCTCAAAGTGACCGAAACTATTCTTGAGTTCACAAAATTGTGCTCCAAATAAGCTCTTTATGCTCTTTTTCCTAACATTAGTGCTACTCCCTCTCTATGAATATTGTCTGTTCTACTTGAATACAATATTTTGATTCCTTCTGACATCATTTCACCTTCTCCCACCCAATGAGTCTCTGCTTTTCCCACTACATCCCAACTGTATCTATTTATTTCTTTATTGGTATACCTAAGTTTTGCTGGTGCAAAGAGCGTTGTTACATTTACAGTTCCAACTGTTGTTATTTCTTTTGCTGACCACATTGCCAATTTCTCACCACGAGGCTGTGGTTTAGGACCTCGGGGCGCGTCGGTTCCCCCGGACGCGGTAGCCATACTACTAATCCTTGACATCTTTTTCATGCAGGTTTCTTGGCTAATAAGGTAGCCGGCTAGCCACTCCTCTGCTACCTGTTTGGTCCACGACTCCCTATTACTATTATCGGAGTAGCCCTTGCAATAAGTTGTACTGCAAGGGTTTCCCTCATCCGCCACCCAAGGGAGTTGTCCCTCTCACAGGATATATATATATATATATATATATATATATATATATATATATATATATATATATATATATATATGTGTGTATATATATATATATATATATATATATATATATATATATATATATATATATATACTGTATATATCTAAAACAGCTTTATGTCATAAAATCTTTTATATTCGTCTTACCAAGTGATCCATCTTGGTAAAACCCATGTTCATTCGAAGCCGCAATGAGTTTTACTGATGGAAATTTTGAGTATATCAGAGTTTGTGGGAGGGAAAGCGGGTCCTCTGGAGTGAAAGTGTTGTCTGAGGCAAGGGTCTAGTTACCAAAGATCATCATTATCAAGTGGGGCTTCTATTTCCATTATCTTTCAACTGAAATTCTCAAGTCACCGATCGAAGCGCTTTCGACTCCTTGGTTGAAGGGGATATCTCGAGTTTCTGATAAACCATAATCTATAGGTTAAACTATTAAATCAACTGTCTTTGTAATAGCTGAAAAGGATACTTGAATGT
>NC_090727.1:189452477-189457477 GCF_036898095.1 Palaemon carinicauda
AGGAGATACGAGTGCGTATTTGAGGGGTGTTTCATTTCAAGAAGTAGTTACCTGGGATGATTTCAAAGTTATGCTACGTGCGGTCTATGGAGGTGAAGAAGGCTTAGATGTAGTTTTAACATTGAGAAATACACTTAATCAAGCCACTATGACTCTGCTCAATGTTATTGAGAGAGCAGCTCTCATAGCCGATAGGCTTAATGAATATCAAGATATTTTAGGTAATTCCACTTGGGTTACTAGAGATAACATCTCCGTGAAAGATTTCTTACGATTAATGTATTTAACTTGCATGACACTTATGTTGGCTGAAGCTTTAGTGCGGTGTTTTGATAAAAAGTTAACGCCAGCAAGTACGGAATTGGATGTATATAAACAGATAAAGAAACATATGTCTAAGTGTCCTGATCTTGATCCCGTGTTAACCCAAGTTTTTGCAAAAAAAGAAACAAAGCCACAACAAGTAAATGTAGTTAATAATAGTCAAGTTGCAGAAATGACGTGTTATAATTGGAAACGTCAAGGTCACTTGATTGCGGACTGCAGAACGAGATTCTGTTCGTTACATAATAGTTCGACTCATTCATATAGTCAGTGCTACTCGCGTAAGACACAACAGAATCCTAGAAATACACAGTCAATTCCACAGTCAGTTCCATATGGAAATAAAAGGAAAAATCCTCATTTCAATAAGAAGAAACAGCCAAACATCAATGTAGTTCAGAATCCAAAACAAACAAACAGTTCTTCGAATAATGCTGATCCTGGGTCGTCAAACCAGACCTCGCAAGGTCAGACTAATTTTCAGAATGTGCAGAGCAAAGGAAATACACCCATAATTAACTCCAGTGGGGAAGAGAGTGATGTTGGGTCAAGGTCATTCATTGTGAGTCAATAGATTTTCCTATGAAACACACGGCCGAATTAAACAAATCAGTGCACGCTCCCGTAGATTTGCAACGAATTCATACAATAATAAGCCAAAATGAGTTATGACCAACATTATATGCTGTAAATTTAGAACACAGATCATTTACATTATTTTTTGACTCTGGTAGTCCACGTAATATCATGGATTTGAGGACACATCATTTGTTGTTTTCGAACTTCCCAATAGAGAAATCCAGAGTAAGACTCTCGGGTATAGGAAATAATGAATTTAATGTAATAGGCGTAACTCATGTTCAGTTCAAGGTCGGTAAGCGCACGTTTGCCGACATATTTGTTGTTGTACAATACATTGATATGTATCCAGCTGTAATTATAGGATACCCATCTATGGGCAATCAAAACATTATCTTAGCCCCTGCCAAGCACGGCGTGTATATCAAAGGAAAATTCTATAAGTCTTCTAATACCTTAAAATCAGTTTTGGATAAAAAGGAGACGACAAATAAAACAGTGACGTACGTTGGAGAACCAATAACTTGTCTCACTAATAAAGAAATAATATACGCGACCCAACAGAATTCTCGTTCACCCGTAATATCATCTTGCACGCAATCTATCAAGCCGAACGTTCCTTCGAATTTAATAGTGCAAGTATAAAAACATTACCGGGATCTGAAATATTAATCCTTTCCGACACTTTGAAAATAACGGATTGTCTGTCACACAAGCTATTTATACAGTAGGCTCACATCAACAATGTAATATTGAAGTCTGTAATCATTTAAATACCACTTTAGTGATTCACAAAAATCAACATATCTTGGATGTAGAAGTTTATAAACATCGTATTCTTACCGTTGCTGAAATCAATCACGCTCAATCAGTTGCGGATGAATCCCATTTGCAATCTATTAAAAATAAGATCAATAAAGACATTCAAGACGAAGAAATTCAGCAGAAAATTTTTGGACTTTTAACTGAATATCAAGATGTTTTTTCCACTACGGATGGATCCTTAGGAAAAACAGATGTGATCAAGCATCAAATAAGGTTAAAGGACAAGCAGAAAATTATCTATGTACCCTCGTACAGACTCCCTATGAAATTCCAGAATGAAATAAATGATGAAGTAGGTAAAATGCTAGAAGAAGGAGTCATTAGGAAATCGAACAGCCCTTATAATTTTCCATTAATAGTTGTACCGAAAAAAGATTGAACATGGCATATGTGCGTAGACTTCCATCGCCTAAACGAGGAGACGATCCCTGATCGATTCCCAGTGCCATGTACTGACGATATTTTATCTTTGTTAGGTCAGAATAAATACTTTACCAGTTTGGACTTACTTAAAGGTTTTCACCAGATATCATTAGAAGAAAATAGTATCCCATACACAGCCTTCAGCACAGCCAGGGGACATTATGAATTTTTACAGATGCCTTTTGGTTTACTTTGTGCTCCCATAACATTAACATAGTGTTTGGAGACTTGCTAGGGGATATATTGCATGCCTATATGGACGACCTTGTAATTTTTTCCAACACCTTAGAAGAACATCTACGTAAAGTAGAACTAGTACTACAGAGACTAAGACAACATAACTTAAGGGTAAAGATTAGTAAGTGTGAATTTTTCAAAACAGAATTAGTCTATTTGGATTTTACGGTGTCAAGCCAAGGTCTTAAAGTAGTCCATGATAAGGTGTCGGCTATCCGTAACTTTCCGATACCTACTAATGTCAAGGGAATACAGCAATTTCTGCGTTGTAGTGGATATTACAGGCGTTTTATACGCAATTTTTCAATAATAGCCGCTCCCCTAACTGATCTTACAAAGAAAGGCGTAGATTTCATATGGTCTGAGCAGCATCAACAGGTGTTTTATACCTTGAAAGATGAACTGTGTAGTTCTCCTATCTTAAATTTTCCTGACTTCGGTAAGGAATTCTTCATTGCAACAGATGCCTCAGACTTAGGAGTAGGTGGGGTATTGCTTCAGTAATATGAAAAAAAAAAATTTCCCTATAGCTTTTTATTCTCGAAAACTGAGAACTTCCGAAAGTAAGTATGCAGTAATAGACAAGGAAGGGCTAGCTATTGTTAATTCACTAGTGCATTTTAAGTTCATAATATACGGTTATCCCGTTAAGGTTCTTACTGATCATAAACCACTAACCGACTTCTTTAAAGGCTTCAGCCACAGCCCCAAACGAACTCGGTGGCATTTGATCATTCAAGACTTTGGCGCGAGAATCGGGTATTTACCAGGGAAAGCAAATATCATTGCTGATGCAATATCATTAACCCCGTGTCATCTTGTACGGAGCCTTTAGCTGAATTAATAGATATATCAACATCCATGCCTATTGTTAAAACGGTATCTTAACAAGAAGAATTGGGCTTGAGTGCTGAATTATTACAGACTGAGCAAAGAGAAGATCAGAAATTAGAAAAAAATTATAAATGCTTTGAAAGGCAATCATAAGGAAAAGGAATATATAATGTATAAGCAGCAGAATTATATAATCAAAGACAATATTCTGTGTAGGACCGTGACAAGGAAAACCCGCAATACACCACATGTAACTAACAACCAGGTAGTGGTACCAATCTCACATATTTCCACTGTCCTAAATTGGTTGCATGCAAATCCATTGCATGGACACCCGGGGTTCTCATTAATGTCACAGAAAGCCAAATCATTGTTTTATTGGCATACAATGCATACAGATATAAAAAAACACATAGCTAATTGTCACACATGTCAGGAAAACAAAGGGTATACGAAAACACCTGTTAGCCTAGGGGCTTATCCCGTGCCCAATCAACCCTTTGAAAGGATACCTTTAGATTTATTAACAGGATTTTACGAGTCAGACAGAGGAAATAAGCACCTCTTAGTAATTGTAGATGCTTTAACTCGATATACAGAACTAATAGCGCTTAAAACTAAGACTGCGATTGAATGCGCTAGGAAGTTTTACGAGTGTTACATTTGTAAACATGGAATTCCACAGGTGATAATCTCAGACTCGGGTGGAGAATTTAACAATCAATTTCTTACCTCATTGTGTGAATTCCTTAGCATAAAGAAAGTAAATACCATGATATATCACCCAGAGTCATATGGGCTAGTGGAAAGAGCAAATAGGAAGGTTTTGAATATATTAAGAGTAACACAAGGAGGATCAGACCCCAACTGGGATAGTGCAATACCTGCGGTACTGAGTACTCTGAATCATTCATATCATATATCAATTAAAATGTCACCGCACGAGGCATTGTATGGTACCCCAGTTAGGACGCCTTTCCATGTATTAACGCCTACAACTAATATATCAAATCCCTTGAAAGAATGTATGAATGCAAGCAAAAGTCGTTTTGATATCCTTCGAAAGAATTTAGAAGAATCACAAATCATAATGAAAAGGAATCATGATAAAATAGCGAAGCCAACTAAAACATATACCGTGAGTGATAATGTAAACATACAGGTAAATGTACGTAAAGGACTCAATTATAAACTAACACCTAAGTTTGAAGGCCCATTTAACATTTTGGAAACATTAACGGCCAATAGGTTTAGAGTTCAAAACGTATCCCAACCCACTGATGAGAGAATCGTACCATTGGCTCACATAAGAAATTGAAATAAGAGGGAAAGAAGTGAGAAAAAATATTTTTATTTTTTTTGTTTTTGTGTACATTATATGTTAAAAGTTTTTCTTCTTAATACAGGAGTAATTACATATATTTTTCTCGTTACAGGTTTCCAAGATGAAGTTTTTATTGTTAGGAATGATATTTTTCGCTCAGACATTTTTCTCGTGTGGGATGAGCTCTAAAACTAAAATTATAAATTTTAAATATGGCACTATAGTTGAAAGACAAGAAGACGTTTTTATTACATCAAGTAACGTAGCTGTTGAAGTGCGTATGCAAGCAATTTTTCTCCCAGAGAATGACGTCACTAGTTTAAAGAGCGCCATTTCAAGGTGTGCTGTTTCATTAAATGAAATGCATAGAAGACGTTTTCCTTTTAATACAGAGAGTTCGCTTGCATCGACACTAAAAGTTGCAGAGATGCTATCTGACGGCTTGCAAAATAAG
>NC_090727.1:189462477-189464977 GCF_036898095.1 Palaemon carinicauda
TTAAGAAAAAAATCAGAAAAGCCAAGAATTGCTAGGAAAAAAGCGGTCTTTTTTAATCACGGAAATCACATTACGTTTATTACTGGTCAGTTCCAGAATTACATTTTTTTTTTGGGGGGGGGGGGGGGGGGGCTGAGGGTGGGTGGGGTGTTGTTTGTTGTTGGCTAGTAACAGATAATTTGGCATTGCGTGGAAGCAGATTGTTAGAATGGGAGATACATAATCTGCACGCAATTCTATCTTAATTTTTTGCACGAGTAATCATGTCATCGGTAAAGACTTAGTACAAAGAATGTCCGAAGAATACCAGGCGACAGTAGATAGGCCCAAGAACTTTATATATTTTGGATAGGCCTATATTAGAACATATGCCTCTGACAGTACTCTTACTCCTCCATCCAATCTCTTCTTCCAGTCATTTTTAGAAATTGCGAAAAAGAAGAACCCGAAGACCCTGCGTAACCTAAACTACTCCAGACTTACTCCTATATTATCTTTTTCATTTCCTCTGTTATTATTTTGTACCTGAGCATCACGTTTCCCTGTGATTTTTACGCATGGATATGCAAGTCAAAGGGGTTATCAAATTATACTTGAAGGGACATTGCTCATTGTATCTTGGGGCAAAATGATTTATGCATAGTTTCTCCTGGGAAGCAAACGTCCAGATTGAAGGCACTTAATGGGATATTTATAGACCATAAAACTCAACAACCTCAGGTAGCACTTTGATCTGCTTGCTTGCTTGGTTTAGATTGCAAAGCAAAAAGCAAGACACGGGCTCTTGCACGAAGGCAAAAGCTCTGACACCAACATCACCATGTAACACGCGTGCAGTATTGCTGACTTGCTTGCTTGATTGTTGGTTTAGATTGACAAGCAAAAAGTAAGATACAGGCACTTGTACGAAGGCAAAAGCTCTGACACCAACGTCACCATGTTACATACGTGCAGTATTGCTGAATTGCTTGCTTACTTCTTGGTTTATATTGACAAGCAAAAATCAAGACAAGGGCTCTTGCACGAAGGCAAAAGCTCTGACACCAACGTCACCATGTTACATACGTGCAGTATTGCTGACTTGCTTGCTTACTTCTTGGTTTATATTGACAAGCAAAAATCAAGACAAGGGCTCTTGCACGAAGGCAAAAGCTCTGACACCAACGTTTCCATGTTACACATGTGCAGTATTGCTGACTTGCTTGCTTGCTTGTTGGTTTAGATTGACAAGCAAAAAGTAAGATACGGGCACTTGTACGAAGGCTAAAGCTCTGCCACCAACGTCACCTTGTTACACGCTTGCAGTATTGCTGACTTGTTTGCTTACTTGTTGGTTTAGATTGACAAGCAAAAATCAAAACACGGGCTCTTGAATGAAGGCAAAAGCTCTGACACCAACGTCACCATGTTACACGCATGCAGTATTGCTGACTTGCTTGCTTGCCTGTTGTTTAGATTGCCAAACAAAAAGCAAGAAAGGGGCTCTTGCACGAAGGCAAAAGCTCTAACACTAACGTCACCATGTTACAAGTGTGCAGTATTGCTGACTTGTTTGCTTGCTTGTTGGTTTTGATTGCCAAACAAAAAGGCAAGAGAGGGGCTCTTGCATTAAGGCAAAAGCTCTGACACCAACGTCACCATGTTACACGCATGCCATATTGCTGACTTGCTTGCTTGCTTGTTGGTTTAGGTTGACAAGCAAAGATCAAGACACGGGTTCTTGCATGAAGGCAAAAGCTCTGACACTAGCGTCACTATGTTACACGCTTGCAGCATTGTTGACTTGCTTGCTTCCTTGTTGGTTTAGATTGACAAGCATAAATCAAGACACGGGCTACGAAAGCAAAAGCTCTGACACTAGTGTCACAATGTTACACACTTGAAGTATTGCTGACTATCTTGCTTGCTTGTTGGTTTAGATTGACAAGCAAAAAGCAAGACAGGCTCTTGCATGAAGGCACAAGCTCTGACACTAACGTCAACATCTTACTCGCTTTCAGTATTGCTGACTTGCTGGCTTGCTTGTTGGTTTAGATTGCCAAGCAAAAAGCAAGACACGGGCTTTTGTACGAAGGCAAAAGCTCTGACACCAACGTCACCATGTTACACGTGTGCAGTATTGCTGACTTGCTTGCTTGTTTGTTGGTTTAGATTGTCAAGCAAAAAGGAAGACAGGGGCTCTTGCATGAAGGGAAGAGCTCTGACATCAACGTCACCATGTTACATGCGTAGAGTATTGCTGACTCGCTTGCTTGCTTGTTGGTTTAGAATTCCAAGCAAAAAGCAAGACAGGGGCTCTTTCACGAAGGCAAGAGCTCAGACACTAACGTCACCATATTACACGTGTGCAGTATTGCTGAATTGCTTGCTTGCTTGCTGGTTTAGATTGCCAAGCAAAAAGCAAGACTTAGTGCAAGAGCTCTGACACTAACGTCACCATGTTACACGTGTGCAGTATTGCTGACTTGCTTGCTTGCTTGTTGATTTAGATTGTCAAGCA
>NC_090727.1:189469977-189472477 GCF_036898095.1 Palaemon carinicauda
ACTTAAGACACATCCAGTGAGTAAATTTGCATGATGTATAATACTAGTGCACACAAGTGAAGCGTTCCTTAATTCATCGGGATAACCACAAAGAGGATGATAGTTACGATGACCATTTTCGTCCTTGAGCCGCAAATCAAACTCCCTTTTTTTGTTATTTGATTATTTTGTACGCGGTAGTAAGCCATAAATCCTGGTTAACCCGATCACAGCATCACATGTCCAAAAACTCGTCGGTATGGCTGCTGAATGGAAATCGGACAACCTCGATATCATCTTTGACTACGTAGTGAACGCCAAGTACCCAGAAGGGGCTTCGGAAAACGAAAAAGCCAATCTTAGAAGACTATACTCTGTTAGATTTACGAAGGTCGACGTGTATCTAAAGACAAAAACAAACGGTGCCATATTTTCCACTTCGTAGCATACCTTCTTACCTCACTAAATTGTTGTAGTAATCTCCTTAGGGAATCGAGCATCTATTAAAAAAAAAAAAAAATCTTTTGAAGGCCACAGCCGATTTTTTTTTTCTTTTGTCATATTGTCTCTTACAATAATTATTTTATTATTTTTGTTGGGAGATCAACATGCTCGCTATATTTTCTTGTTATCAGTTTCTTTTCAACATTTCTTTAAAGATACAATACCCATTTGCCTTCTTGTTATCTTTGTATTCTAACTTTATATCTTTCCTTTATTTGTTTCTCCTTATTTGTTTCCTTTCTCAGTAGAGTTGCACTTTGTCTAGTTATAATAATAATAATAATAATAATAATAATAATAATAATAATAATAATAATAATAATAATAATAATAATAATAACACAAGAGAATGCAAAGAATTTCATACATCTAACTTTTATTTTGAAATTAGTCTTTCGATATACACCAGAACTTCTTTGTTGATATGGATGACAACATAAGATTTTTAAAGAAGATTCCTCATTTCTAAAGAATCAATATATTCATCGATTACCACATCTTGCTTTGCAACGTCCTGTATTTTTTCGGCGTGTTTTACGCCATTCTCTCAATTTTCTTTTGTCACCGAATGCAGTGATTTTTTTTCTTTATAAAGGCCTACATTTAAATCTACTATTTGATTTTTTTTTTTTTTTTTTTTGCTACATAGGTCTTCACTTGTGCCCAAATATGTTCAATCGGGTTGTATTAGCAATAATTTGGAGGAAGACGAATGATCCTGTGACCATTTCAACTACAATTTTACCAATCACGTATGCGTTATCTATATTTCAGGAGTATTCCTTGACCATTTCCAAAAGTTGACATTTTAACATATTGTCTCTTGGTGATACGCTTTTTTGATGAGTCTTCATCTTATTTTTGCCTTGTTGTTTGATGGTGTTGTAGGTTTATCTTATTTTTCTTTATGATAAGATGCGTTACCATTATAATTATGGAAGATGGGGATATATTCAGTAGCAACTGCTTACGGAACCATTGTTCAAAATTACGATACTAATAATTTGACTGTGAAAGTAGTTTTGCTTAAATTGGTTGCTTCTGCTATGCGAAAAATTGCTTTAAAAACATCAGTAATAGGACCTCCTTTCAGTTTTTCTAAAGCAAAATATTTCGAAACATTATAAACAATCTCTCGCGCTTGACCAGTAAGTACTGTATCCCTACTGTTGTTCTGTATGGGGATGGATGACCTTCCATTCTGGCTGACGAAAAGTTTATGATGCTTTTTGTGTATCTCCCTTGATTTACTAGAATCTTTGAGACATCTCTGTTTTAACATATTTAATTTTCTCTCTCTCTCTCTCTCTCTCTCTCTCTCTCTCTCTCTCTCTCTCTCTCTCTCTCTCTACATCTGGGTGTGGAGCTCAAGCAGCAAGCTACTTTCGTCGCAGGTAGTTCCTGCCATTACCTTCCCGCAAGGCAAGGAAGTTTAATAAGGGATACTTTCTGACGAAAGCCGATTAATGAATGTCCATCGTTGACCTGAGAAACTATACCCAAAAAGTGGCAATTTTGTGTCTCGTTTCTTTATAGTACGACTGAATAATGTTACAAAACTATAACAATTAGAAGTTGAGTTTTCATAGAATTAAAGTTTAACACCTCAAATAATTGGATTCACTATAACCATCAAATGGCATCCTTTTCTCTTTATTTCCGAAACACAATGTCGAAAATATGGCATGTGTGCTTTAGTCTTTAGGTACATCTCAAACTTCTTCGTAAATTTGAAAGAGTATGGCAACAAAGTACATATCTCATGGATTTTTGTGTCCATTTCTCCAAGCACATTGCCGTGTGAAGCTCATGCACCAGAAGCACATGAAAGAAATCTATTTGAGATGATAAAAAAAAAAATTCTTAAATACGAAAACAAACTTTTTTTTTTTTCTACTGCTGCGAAGTCAGCAATAAATGCATGATGCATAAATGCACTGGCATAAAGATTATTTTGTATTCCGATGAGGGGGTAACTTGAAAACATTGGGGTAGTTTGAAACCGGTTTCAAAGTAC
>NC_090727.1:189474977-189482477 GCF_036898095.1 Palaemon carinicauda
TATAATGTCCTAAATCTAATTCCCACGCACAGCGAACTTAGTGTGTCCGTCAGCCAAAATGAATACCAAGCGATTTGAGAATTGAAAGTTACAGAGTCCTTTTTTCCCTTTAATTTTATGCCAAATTAGATTCACAAGGGTATCTTTTCCGTTTATCTTTAGATTGCATTAATATTGATGATAACATTAATAATCCCCAGTGATAGAAAAAGCGGCATTATAGCCCTCTTAACTTTCAAATCCTTTATTTTTATTGTTTTTAAGCATTAGAAATCTCCCCTGCTTCCATATTCCTTTCTATATACAATTTCCTATCCTTCCAGAGAAGTATCTATCAATTCCTGTGAGCAAAGGTTTTCAACATTTCATTACATTCGGCCTATGGAAAATTAGGACATTGGATTGTTTAAGTGTCGTCAATAAACTGGCTGTTATGACTCCAGGTAACCTTATAATTAAATGAGTTATCTCAATTGTCGACCGTGGACTTCCACCTTGTCCTCCCATATGCCTTGTCTCCATAGGCCTAGGCTAGATTAGGTATATAACTATACAGAGACATCAATAGATAACATTTCTAAAGCACCGCCTGAAAAGGTGAATCCTGGTCATGCTCTTGCGAAGGAAAAGCTCGTTCGAATGCTTCCATTTGTTGCTGGTGATAGACAATTGAGAGAGAATGTGGTCTCTCATATCCTGTCTCTCCCATTTGCTCTGCAATAATGTGTTACCCAATATCTCCTCAGAGGCGCATTAAAGACGGTAAAAGGTGCCTTTTTCTCGGATGATTTCGCCGGCTTTCATCTTTCGTCTCTTATGCCAATATTCTTTTTGGTTATATTAGTTGGCTCGACTTGCTTTTTGAGAAACGAAAAGCAGAAGAGGTAATGAACTTCGAGAGGTTTCCCTTAGGGCTGTTTCAACTTCTAGAGGTGAAATAAGCCGATGTATATTGTGTTCATAATGCTATGCATGTAAAAACATAAGTACAAGATCAAAAGCTTAAGGACAATTTTTCTAATTTCTTTTGAAAGTATTTATTATAATTATTAATTAGCGTGCGCCACCCGTCAAACGTTATGAGTAAATATTTAGATATTTATGCACACACACGCACCCCCTATCTCCAGGCTATGACCAACCCCTTTACCCACTAACCGAGGGACGGGGAGACCCGCAGAAGAACGAAAAAAAAAAAAAAAATTATTGGACATGTCTCTCCACTTGCGTCTATTTATGGTCATTATATGCCAATTTATACTAGAAAAGTTTCTTAGCTGGTCATTCCATCGTCTTCTCTTCCTCCCCCTGCTTCTCTTGCAATTTTGGGGACCCATTCTCTTGTTCTTCATATTGATATATTTTCTGTCATTCTCGTTATATGTCCTGCCCATGTCTATTTCTTTATCGTACATATTGTTAGAATATCCTCTACTTTAGTTTGCTTCTGTATCCATGTTGCTCTTTTTCTGTCTCTAGTGTCATTTCCATCGTTATTCTTCATATTGATATATTTTCTGTCATTCTCGTTATATGTCCTGCCCATGTCTATTTCTTTATCGTACATATTGTTAGAATATCCTCTACTTTAGTTTGCTTCTGTATCCATGTTGCTCTTTTTCTGTCTCTAGTGTCATTTCCATCGTTATTCTTTCTATAGCTCTTTCAGTTGTATCCAGTTCATATTTCTGATGTAAAAGTTAATGCTTGATTAAATACTTTTCTTTTTAGAAAAAGTGACATTTTACCTTTCATAATCTCATTCTGTTTACCAAAACCTCTGCATCCCATGCTTATCCTTATACTTCTTGCACTTTATTATTATTATTATTATTATTATTATTATTATTATTATTATCATTATTATTATTATTATTATTGTTGTTGTTATTATTATTATTATTATTATTATTATTATTATTATTATTATCATCGTCATCATAATAAAAAAAAATGAAAGCCTAGCTTATGCTATCATTCTAATTAGATACCGTGATATAAAATGCACCGATTAGCATCAGAATAAAATGTTTTTGTACTTTCCATAATCTGACTTTTTTCATAATTATCTCCCACTTTGGTTTCCATCAAAGTATAGCCTGAATATGGCTACCTATAAGAAATTTGTTTGAAATTTGGGGATACAACTAATCATAAACGGTTTTGATAAGGGTTAACGAGACGTTTATAACGGAAAGAGTAGCCTTTAAAATTATAAGATTTAAGGTTAGTCAGGTAATACACATGTTATTCTTACCTGGTATAAATTAAAGTTAAATTAAATCACTACCAAAATATTTAAGTTTAATATCCATTAATTTGATAGTCTGGATATGGCAGATAGTCTATCGGTTAGAAAACCAAGTTTCCTTAGTAATAAGGACATCTTCAACAGGAAAGTAAAGGGCGAATAGATTTACTTAATATTATTATTGCAAATATGGTACATTTGCAAATAAAAACGAGTCTTGCTACCAATAGACCGTATTCCTTTCCTATAATTTGGTAGGTATTTTCTCCCTCAAATAATCATGCGATTTTTACTGATTATACAAACTCTACACAAGGAATGTGATACAACTTATCATCTCTTGAGAAATGGAAAATAATGTAATGAGTTTATCGATGTTCCAAGTAAAAGATGGAAATGGGAAAAGTGAAATAGGAAGGAATTGCTTTACTCTCTCTCTCTCTCTCTCTCTCTCTCTCTCTCTCTCTCTCTCTCTCTCTCTCTCTCTCTCTCTCTCTCTCTCTCTCTCTGTCTGTCTGTGTGTGTATGTGTGTTCATACAAGAACAAATTTCTTGATCATTTCAGCCCAACTTTAAACATCTCCGATAATCCTTCTGGGTGCAGAATGACTCAGATTCCAGTACTGCTTCGCAAAGTCAAAATTGTCTGTGGCCTAAATACAGAGCCTTTCATAATACACCCACTGAGTTTGCTGGAGCTGGAACAAAAAAAAAAAAAAAACAAAGACACTTTGATGTTATTCAAAAGAGTGGGTGCTTTCTTTTGAAAAGTCGGTGTGTCGGCCATTGAACAAGATGCCTCATTTTCTATATGAATATTTCCCGGCATTTTATTCAAAATACTCCATTCTATGCATAAACATACATAATATAGTATAAGCAGATACACCCCCTCGACCTCGCATAAAACCGACATAATGCAATCATGTTATATATATATATATATATATATATATATATATATATATATATATATATATATATATATATATATATATATATATATATATATATATCATCAGCCATCACTAGTCCACTGTACAACAAAGCCTCTGACATGGTCTTTCTGTGCCAGTCCATACCCGCAAACTTTCTTAGACCGTCAATTGATTGTCTTTTCTTACACGTCCCCGCTTCTTTTGTAATAACTTGGGACCCATTCTGTTGTTCTTAATGCCCATCTATTTTCTGTCATTCCCAGTATATGTCCTGCCTATGTCGATTTCTTCTTCTATATGTTGTTAGAACATCCTCTACTTTAATTTGCTCTCGTATCCAACTTGTTTTTTTTCTGTCTCTTAGTGTTATTCCCATCATTATTCTTTCCATAGCTCCCTGAGTTGTATTCAGCTTATGTTCTAAGTCCTCAGCAAAGCTCCACGTTTCTGATGCATAAGTTAATACTGGTAGGACCATCTAATTAACTACTTTCCTTTTTTAGAGAAAGAGTCATTTTAAGTCTCGTAATCTCTTTTTGTTGACCAAAAGCTTTCCATCCCATGCTTATATTTCTTTTAATTTCCGCCTTGTGTCCTGGGGAAACACTTACTCTGTCCTAAATAAGTATCTTCATTAACAGTCTCTTGAGCAGTGGTGTCCAACCCTGGTGTCGCGATGAGGTCGGCAAGCAATTTCCTTGGGGTCTAGAAGACATTATAATAATCTAAAGGGGATTTGCTGATATCAGTGAATTCAGTAGGCTTTTCCCAAACCTTTTCCTATTTCGACTTGAGCCGGTATATATATATATATATATATATATATATATATATATATATATATATATATATATATATATATATATAAGAAAGGATAAATCCATGGTCTATATTGTTTTAATTCTTCGCACCTTTTTTAATTTCTTAGTTAGCTGGGTAGGTCACTTGTACAGTACACTGCTTTCTGTAGAGCACACTTCAAAAGCACGGGTTCAAAAAGATGAAAGCGTTCGAAATTCACCTTTAATGCAGTTACAATTAATCCCTTTTGATTCGCTATTTCAATAGGGATCGTTGAGTGTCCTAATAATTCACAAAGGATGATAGATATACACGTTTTGCGGACTCTTTTGTTGACAATCATATATCACTAAACTCAATTGAAATCCCCTCACATACACCAAGCGCACAAAAAATGCTGTGGAACCTTTTCTCTGCTCATTTTAATAAGCATTTTTATACATCCCATCCATTTGTAAATGTATTTCTTGATGTTCTAATAAAACTCCAGAGTAACAAAGATGAGGAGTATCAGTAAGTCTATGACACAGAGGGAACTTAAACGAAGCAGGAGTGATTATGCTATATCCTAGTACATCAAATATATTTCAAGAGAAATAGCTAAATAGCTAGACACAATCATGTGGAGAGTTCGGGTAAAAAATTCAGGGCAAATATAAATCTGTAATAATCGAGGTGTATGATTAATATTTTATTATATAAACTGGTTTTATGGACACATAATTGTTTTTATATGACAAATAGAGGTTTATATAAATATATTTTTTTTTTTTTATAAAGGACTGTAAGGACAAGCCTGTAGTGAGGTGCAAGAAGAGTATACTAACATACAAGTGATATTATCTGGCTGATGGAAGAGGTGAGCGATCGTGAATGAATGTTGAAACAATCGGACTCTGAGGTGAGTAATAAAAACGAACTTTTGACTTAATATTTTGCCGCACTTTTGATATGTCAATCTGCACTATTGTAAAACGCCGTTCCTATTTGTCTTTCTCAGAACGTGTTCTACTGAGGTTTAATAGCAAGGATTACCTCTGTGGGAAGTATTCAAAGGGCCTTTCTCGTAGATCTGGCAAATCTGTATTTTGTAATTACATATCACTAACACTCGTGATTTTAATCAATGTAAATATCAACCACAATCACATATAATATCGAATTCTACCTTGGGAATGTATATTCACTGGAAATTCATCTAGATAACAGCTTCCGGCTGGGCGGAGATTCGAAGCTATGCCTCTTAGCCAAAACCTGAATTCCACAGGAATATGTACGGTGGACTGGTCGTAAACTTATATCTCTCTAGATAGTTCGATTGGTAGTCCTCGTAAGCATGGTTTCGGCTATGAAGCGTAGGTTCGAATCTCTGCTCAGTCAGAAGCTGTTATCATAAATGAATTTCCAGAGGTAGAATTCGATATTAAATGCCATAGTGGTTGATATTTACATACATTTGATATTTAACTTCAAATTAGAACCTTCAGTATAAAGTCATATATGCGGAAAATATTGATGTTTACAGACCTAAGTTACAGTAAGACATGTATATGCAGTTTATAAGTAAAGAAATATTTAATATCCTATCGATTCATTCATGGCAATCCTGGTGTTGTCCCCTATATGCCAAATATCCCTCTCCGGAGTGTTTGAAGGCCTGCCGTTTTAATCCCTGCGTCGGACAATCTCCTGGGAGCAGTATTGTTAATCTCTTTTATAAGTTCTCTCTCTCTCTCTCTCTCTCTCTCTCTCTCTCTCTCTCTCTCTCTCTCTCTTTTATGGGGATTATCTCGTCTTTCGTCCTACCGGACTTCGCGCGTTGCGTTGCGTTAATTCACCTATATAAGTTGGTAAATTCCAAGGTCGCTATATATATATATATATATATATATATATATATATATATATATATATATATATATATATATATATATATATATATATATATATATACAGCCTGTATATATATATATATATATATATATATATATATATATATATATATATATATATATATATCCAAATAAGCCATATATATTTTAGATATATTAATGTCTGGATTCTCTTAACGACCTCGGGATCAGAGCCCCAGGCGAAATCACATAAAGACAAGAGCTTGGCTCCGGCCGGGAATCGAACCCTGGTCGGCAAGCTTATATAGACAGTGACTAACCCATTTGGCCACGAAGAAAGATCTTTCTTCGTGGCCAAATGGGTTAGTCACTGTCTATATAAGCTTGCCGACCAGGGTTCGATTCCCGGCCGGAGCCAAGCTCTTGTCTTTGTGTGATTTCGCCTGTGGCTTTCTTCGTGGCCAAATGGGTTAGTCACTGTCTATATAAGCTTGCCGACCAGGGTTCGATTCCCGGCCGGAGCCAAGCTCTTGTCTTTGTGTGATTTCGCCTGGGGCTCTGATCCCGAGGTCGTTAAGAGAATCCAGACATTAATATATCTAAAATATATATGGCTTATTTGAATATGAAAAACACGTAAAAATGTGCAAAATTTATCATATATATATATATATATATATATATATATATATATATATATATATATATATATATATATATATATATATATTGTACGTGTATATATATGAGAGAGAGAGAGAGAGAGAGAGAGAGAGAGAGAGAGAGAGAGAGAGAGAGAGAACTAATGACATACTAAAGGAATTGTGTATATTATGTAGGTAGATGTAGAGAGAAAGTGTCATAAATATATATAAGTTCAAGAAATTTAGTTATCGGCAGCTATTTGATTTATCTTCCATGGATAAGTCAGTCGTGTGTTTCTATTCAAAGATATTCACGTCACAATAAGGTGAAAAGAGCGCGCGCACACATATCACACAGTAGCAACAAAGGAATGGAGCGGCGGGGTCATATGGGAGCACCTCCTCACTTATCCTCCCCTTAGAGGATTAGACTGGGTAAGGTCTGTTTGGGGTGCAGATATCTATGGTTATCTTAAGTTATGTCCCTGATTGTATACGATATCTTTGGATAGTGGTTCCGGGGGTTGAAACCCCGTGATACCTGACGGTAATTCTATTGTAATATCAATCACAGAAATATTATACAGCAGAAAGTTGTCAGAAGGAACTTCCATCAGGACGACATGGCTCGAGCCCAAAAATATATAAAGGTTCAAGAAATAAAGTCATCGGCAGCTATTTGATTCATCTTCTATACATAAGTCAGTAGTTTCTTGCCATTAAAATTATTTTTCATAAAAATACAAAATACTTTTGCTTCCACGCCATAACCGATGATATACATACACACACACACACACACACACACACACACACACATATATATATATATATATATATATATATATATATACACACACACATATATATATATATATATATATATATATATCTTGTTTTATATTCTTCATAAGGGTTTGTCAAAACTAATATATTATTGTTGGGATCATATATGTCATATTGGTAATAAAAGCGTATTACATTTGGGCGCATTTTGGGATTAAGGAGTGTTA
>NC_090727.1:189489977-189492477 GCF_036898095.1 Palaemon carinicauda
GAAATTATATTTTGCCAGATCAGAAAATATGTTGACTATCGACTTCTTTCATTAGTTCTGATAAAAATATCAACATAATTCACCAGAAACACTGTTCTAATCAGTCAAGGTAATTGTATGTCTCATTCCTAATTATTTTTGTCATGAAATGAATGTAATTTTGAAAATTACTGGACGTTACTCCATTCGTCGTACAAACTTGAAAAGTTCTCTTTTATCAGAAAATCGTCAGAAATCATTCCTTAGATATAGCCAAAACAAAATAAATCACTTGCATAAATGGATATGATTATGCACCAGAAAGAATAGTTTAAAAAAAAAAAAACTGGTGATTGATAAGATAAATGCAGAGTTGAATATCACGTTAATCTCATTTATATAATCATTAGGACTTAGATTTAGGTCTCTAACTTTCTTTCGGTAAATTCTTACTTATAAACATTCTTGTTATCTATTGTATGTTAATCAATTAGGAACCTAGCACTTTAAGCAAAACACGCTCTGTATCTTGAATTGGTAGTTTTAAGATATACCGAGGAAGACTTTTGTAGACATTGGGTTCAATCCGTCAAATGTCAGACAGTCAACGAGCTCAAATTTCTTTCCCATGCAACACCTCTTGATTAACTGATTGAATGATTCACGTCAATCAAGTGTTCCTGTAATAAAAGTGAACCTTGCTGGAAAAAGCCTATGTTCGGACACACTCACAAAGACACACACACAATATATATATATATATATATATATATATATATATATATATATATATATATATATATATATATATATGTATGTATGTATTCACATCAATAGTGCCTGTATGTGTTTCCCAAAGCAAAGATGAGTAAATTTAACACCTCAGAATCAAGCATAATTTCTTTGTGTCATTAAACAGTATTTTACCATCTTTTGACTACGAAACGAAAAGAATCGATCGTTAAATTCCGGATGGACTGGTATCCAGGTGTCAGATGAAGGAAAGAGGTAAAATGACACGTCAAAACTTAGGTAATACAAAAATAATAATCCACCTTTCAGATAGGGTTAAAAAAGTACCTCAAGCAAAGAAATATTCGAGCATAGAAAACAAAATAACTCCTCTTCAAGTAATCGAAAGCTTGGCAAATCTGTTTGTGCAATGAAAATATTAGATAAATGTTAAATTTCCAAACCTCAAATTCAGTGACTATCTATCGAGCTCTCCCTAGTTAAACAAGAACAGGTCTGACGTCCAGGTACAAAGAAGGCACAGGTGCCTACTTTTTCTAACTGCCTCATTACCTCTCCGCCGAAGAAAGAAATTAATCCAAATGCTCATTCTTTAAAGATCATTCTATTCATTGTTTGAATGATGTTTTGCGTAGGTCACTTATTTTCTTGTTTAGAAAAAAAAAATGTACATTTTACATTCTTATTTAAGTTTTAGTTGATACAATGTCTGAACAGTGGTACCCTGTATTAGCATTGCATTCGTATTGACAGCAAATCGAGTCCTACTTCACCCCGTGAGTTAAAGCTTGTTTCTAAGCTCAACCTTGTTAAAAGAGGCCGATAGGGGAGGACACCTGTCTTTAAACTGATTACCCCACTGGTGTCACGTCTCCACAGATCACCAGCCCACTCTCCAACCCTTCCCCCTTACTCTGTCTCTCTCTTAGTGTCCTCCGATTTTTCACCAATTCTCTCCATATCCCCTCTAATACTCACTAGCTTATATATTCCAAATACTGCTATTTTAACTAATATTATCTCAATTCCTCTTCTTTCATCATTACACTTTTTATTCATGAAGTTGCCCCGGCTGTGTCTTCACATCAGCCTAGACTTTTGCCACTCATTTTCTTAACCTGCTGTTGCTCACTGTCCAGGGCGTCCCTGCCCAGAACACACCAGCCCCATCCTATCCCCCGCACCAGCTTACCTACTCCCTTATCACTATAAGATCTCTTCCCACATCATTAAAATTGAGCTCCCTCTCTTCTATTTTTAGTTCCTTAAATATATTTTTATTCATCGCGAGAGTGTGCTGTCACAGTATGTGTGTGTAGCAGCAACATCTGGCATATACACGTTGGTCGGCCCTTGCTCATAAACTCTGTTTGGGATGAAGGGAAACCTTGATATCAAACACAAACTTAGAATCTTACCTCAATGGTGCTGGGAAACAAAGTTTAGAATAATTTTTGATACATTATTTAAATACACCAATTTATATATATATATATATATATATATATATATATATATATATATATATATATATATATATATATATATACATATATATATATATATATATATATATATATATATATATATATATATATATATATGTATATATATATATATATATATATATATATATATAGAGAGAGAGAGAGAGAGAGAGAGAGAGAGAGAGAGAGAGAGAGAGAGAGAGAGAGAGGTGGGGCAGTGGTAGAGAAATAAGGTAAGCTGGTGATCTTTGATGTAGCACCAGTGGTTAAATACATTTAAA
>NC_090727.1:189502477-189504977 GCF_036898095.1 Palaemon carinicauda
CTCTCTCTCTCTCTACACACACACACACACACACACACACACACACACACACACACACACGTATCATGAATATGAATTATCAGCAGCCATTACCTGGTCCTCCCTGTCCCAGCCTTGGGTGGAGATGGTTCTTAGGTGCTGATCATATGGATATATCATTTGTGTCTAGGGCTATTATCATTGTCCCTTGCCTCTGCCATTCATGAGTGACCTTTTAACCTGTTGAGTTGTTGACGTTAGTCCGGATGCAGTCTTTGGACTTGTTAATAGGTTTATTTTCATTAAATCGATAATTTTCTTAGGTCTTAATATGCTGTTATGATTTAGGTTTTAGGAAATATTTTTGACACAGGTGCCGTTTAAAATTCATTATGACAAAAGATTTTCTTGATCTAGGGTGTGTGAAATCACTTGGCGGGTATTGAGGTATTTTGTTAAATACGTATTTTCAGTGATTATACAAAAAGACCTTTTTGGAGATATAATCATCTATCAACATTTTTTTATTACGTATGTTTTTTTTTTTTTTTTTATAAAATACTATTTCGTTTTTCCTTTCATGTCTATAAGAGTCTAGAATTTCCCACATACCATTACCTGAACCAATTTTGCCTGGGTTTATTTCCTGCATGCTTAAAATACACAAAAGTTACACGAGTAAAATGCCCATAAACCTATATACATAAGTAGAACATACATACAAAATTTGTATACGTAACCAAAAGCTGTCAACCCCTTCTGGATAACTAAGCTGGGGTCCACATTCCATGTCAGGTCCAGGCTAAAGCTCTGGTGGGGAATCGTAAGGCTTCCGAAAACAATTCTTAAGGTTTAGAGGGGCATTTGAATGCCTCTGTTGGCATAATTTTCTTAAAAATATAATTATTGAAACATAGAATAATAACATAAATCTGCATACCTAGTAATTTGTATTTTCTGTAATAATTTTTTATGTAATATATCCTTTTTATATGTTATGTTGGTATATAGTTATCGAGTCAGGAAATAATTGTAGTTTTTGGCATAGAAATGCTCATGATCATTTTAACCATGTTAACATTGAAATTAGTCATTAAATTATATTTCAAAATCAATAACATTTCAAATTTCCAGTTCTTGTCTAGTTGTAGTAAAGGCAATATACAACAAAAAGTAAACACAACTGCTCGTATAAGACACTTGTCCCTTTCTATATTGTCATTTTGATTAATAAAATCAAAGCAACAGTTCTAAACTCTATTTATCATGGTTATGAATACTACACATGCTGCACAGTTTATTTACAGATCAAATGATGTATAAAAATAGGTCGGAAATCTTTATTAAGTAATAATCTGTTAGATAGTTCCCAATTGACCTATCGTGTGTTATTGTTTTTTTTTCTTTTTTTTTCTTTTTTTTTAAGTAAGTGCGCTTGAGTGTGTGACAGGAGGCTAAAATGCGTGAGTCTCACGCAAGATGCGTGACAGTTGACAGGAATGGTAGCTATGCATGACCTACATACTTCACATAACATATACAAACCCCACGTTAGCTCAAAACATAAACAATCTCCATTTATGAAAAGTATATCAGACATACACACGTATACATACTAAAATTGGACACGTGGAATTAAGCATTTTAGCCGTTGAACCTTTCTCTTTAGTTCAAGTTTTTGTCATTTAATACTTATTTATCTTAACAATAATACATCTGATGACTGGTAGAGTTTCGAAATTCTTTTAACTCTGCATTATCTCTGCCACTTGTTCCTTCTAGCTGGATGCTATCCAATGATTTTTAATGACATCTATTCATTGTTTATTTGAATATTCTGCTCTTGAATTTATTAAAATAAATTTCCAATCATGCAGAAAAAAATTATTCATCATTCACCTTATTGGCAATGTGCCATTAACCTGGAAAATTGTGATACTGAATAATGTACAATCAATCAGTTACAATTATTGTGGTTTATTTTATGCACTATTCATTAACTGGTAGCAGCACTGAAAATAAGAATGGAAGAGAATTATTATATTGAAATGACTTAAAAATAACTTGATACTTGAAGTCGTAAACAAATTCCGGAATTAAAACAGTATGATAAATATGCCTTTTTATATTCTCTACCAAGTTGAAACCCTCTTTCTCCTTACAAGAAAAATGTGACAGGGAAATAGTTAGCGTGTGTCGGTAACTCGAGTTCTTCCCTTCACAAGGCGACGTTGTAAGAGCCACTGAACTCGCTGATGAGGACAGATGTGGCAGAAAGAACATCGATCGCGCTTCCAATTGAAAACATTTTAAAGGAGCGAGCAATCTATCCTTGCCACGATACAGGGCGAATTCACCTGCATGAAAATGAGCCGGGAATACTTGAGAGAGAGAGAGAGAGAGAGAGAGTGAGAGAGAGAGAGAGAGATTTTCCATACTATCTCATCCCAAAAAGGGCACCCGGTCCAGTATATTTTACTAACTCTATTTTACGGGCTACTTTTCTTGTCCTATTGGTAGT
>NC_090727.1:189509977-189522477 GCF_036898095.1 Palaemon carinicauda
CCCATAAAATGTAAAGAAACCTCTCTCAGTAAATCAGTCCTCTGAAGAAGTATCACGAAACCAGTCAGGACTTAATCGTATATTTTGTATTTTTATTTTCCCTGTGGTTCTTCTGCATCTGAGCATCACGTTTTCCTGTGATTTTTACCCTTATGTGTGTGTATATGTGTGTGTTAGTATATGAGTATGTGTGTTTATACAGTATATATGTAAAAGTATCAGTCTATGTATATATATATGTATATATATATATATATATATATATATATATATATATATATATATATATATATATATATATATATATATATACACACACATATATATATACACACACACACACACACACACACACATATATATATATATATATATATATATATATATATATATATATATATATATATATATATATATACACACACATATATATATATATATATATATATATATATATATATATATATATATATATATATATATATATATATATATATATACTGTATATATGTACGTTTGTGTGTGTATACAACAATAAACAAACAACAAATGCAGCCGTTTATAGTCCACTGCAGGACAAAGACCTGACATGTCTGGGGTTTGGTCAGTTCATCAGGCTGGCCAGTGCGGATTGGTGATGATGGGAGATTTTCGTCTGATTACTCACAGCAAACCATCCAAGTGTGGCTCAGACTAGTACTGCTTTGCTGATCATGGCAATACAGAAATCATTTCACCACGCTAAGGATTCCCCCACTCAGTAAGGGAGTTATTGGATCCTTTGACTTGCCAGACAGTACAGTACTACATTAGATCCTTCTCTCCAGTTACGGCACTTTTTTTCTTTGCCTACACATGCCGAATAGTCTGGCCTATTCTTTCCACATTCTCTTTTTTCCTCATACACCTGACAACACTGAGATTACCAAACAATTATTCTTCTCTCAAGGGGTTACTACTGCAATGTAATTTTTCAGTGGCTACTTTCTTCTTGGTAAGGGAACACGAGACTCTTTAGCTATAGTAAGCAGTATTTTGAGGAGGACACCACTCCAAAATCAAACCATTGTTCTCTAGTCTTTGGTAGTGGCATAGCCTCTGTACCATAGTCTTCCGCCACTGTCTTGGGTTAGAGTTCTCTTACTTGAGGATACACTCAGGTAGGCTATTCTATTTTGTTTCTCTTCCTCTTGTTTTTTTTAGGCTTTTATAGTTTATAGAGTAAAGATCCGATTTAATGTTGTCATTCTTAAAATATATTATTTTGATTGTTCATTACTTCTCTTGTAGTTTATTTATTTCTCGGCTTCCTATTCTCAATGGGCTATTTTTCCCTTTAGGAGTCCTCGGGCTTATAGCTTCATGCTTTTCCAAACAGGGCTGTAGCTTACATTGTAATAATATATATATATATATATATATATATATATATATATATATATATATATATATATATATATATATATATATATATATATATATATATATACACTATGTATGTATGTATGATAAATTTTGCACATTTTGACGTGTTTTTCATATTCAAATAAGCCATATATATTTTTGATACATTAATATCTGGATTCTCTTAACAACCTCGGGATCAGAGCCCCAGGCGAAATCACACAAAGACAAGAGCTTGGGTCCGGCCGGGAATCGAACCCTGGTCGGCAAGCTTGCATAGACAGTGACTAAGCCACTTGGCCACGAAGAAAGATAAAAGTCAATGACAATTCTTCTGTACTTATACCTGTTGAATTCAGGTATTTTGTACTTAGAATTGAAATCAACCCATCTTCAACATCGTAGCTAATTGGTAGTTTGTTACTTGGCATTCAATTAATGATAATTTTTGCACATTTAGACGTGTTTTTCATATTCAAATAAGCCATATATATTTTTGATACATTAATGTCTGGATTCTCTTAACGACCTCGGGATCAGAGCCCCAGGCGAAATCACACAAAGACAAGAGCTTGGGTCCGGCCGGGAATCGAACCCTGGTCGGCAAGCTTGTATAGACAGTGACTAAGCCACTTGGCCACGAAGAAAGATAAAAGTCAATGACAATTCTTCTGTACTTATAACTGTCGAATTCAGGTATTTTGTACTTGGAATTGAAATCAACCCATCTTCAACATCGTAGCTAATTGGTAGTTTGTTACTTGGCATTCAATTAATGATAAATTTTGCACATTTAGACGTGTTTTTCATATTCAAATAAGCCATATATATTTTTGATACATTAATGTCTGGATTCTCTTAACGACCTCGGGATCAGAGCCCCAGGCGAAATCACACAAAGACAAGAGCTTGGGTCCGGCCGGGAATCGAACCCTAGTCGGCAAGCTTGCATAGACGGTGACTAAGCCACCTGGCCACGAAGAAAGATAAAAGTCAATGACAATTCTTCTGTACTTATACCTGTCGAATTCAGGTATTTTGTACTTAGAATTGAAATCAACCCATCTTCAACATCGTAGCTAATTGGTAGTTTGTTACTTGGCATTCAATTAATGATAATTTTTGCACATTTTTACGTGTTTTTCATATTCAAATAAGCCATATATATTTTTGATACATTAATGTCTGGATTCTCTTAACGACCTCGGGATCAGAGCCCCAGGCGAAATCACACAAAGACAAGAGCTTGGGTCCGGCCGGGAATCGAACCCTGGTTGGCAAGCTTGCATAGACAGTGACTAAGCCACTTGGCCACGAAGAAAGATAAAAGTCAATGACAATTCTTCTCTACTTATACCTGTCGAATTCAGGTATTTTGTACTTAGAATTGAAATCAACCCATCTTCAGCATCGTAGCTAATTGGTAGTTTGTTACTTGGCATTCAATTAATGATAAATTTTGCACATTTAGACGTGTTTTTCATATTCAAATAAGCCATATATATTTTTGATACATTAATGTCTGGATTCTCTTAACGACCTCGGGATCAGAGCCCCAGGCGAAATCACACAAAGACAAGAGCTTGGGTCCGGCCGGGAATCGAACCCTGGTCGGCAAGCTTGTATAGACAGTGACTAAGCCACTTGGCCACGAAGAAAGATAAAAGTCAATGACAATTCTTCTGTACTTATACCTGTCAAATTCAGGTATTTTGTACTTAGAATTGAAATCAACCCATCTTCAACATCGTAGCTAATTGGTAGTTTGTTACTTGGCATTCAATTAATGATAAATTTTGCACATATAGACGTGTTTTTCATATTCAAATAAGCCATATATATTTTTGATACATTAATGTCTGGATTCTCTTAACGACCTCGGGATCAGAGCCCCAGGCGAAATGTATGTATGTATATATATATATATATATATATATATATATATATATATATATATATATATATATATATATATATATATATATATATACATATATAAATGTGTGTATAAATATAAAGAATGCTTGTATATTCCAACTCATGTTTACTCGTGCATGAAGGAACAATCTTGCCAATTAATAGCATTCGATGAAAACCAAAATTTCAAATTTCTTTTCCTATATTTTACCCAATTTCTTTTCTCCTGTGATATAACGGTTTACTTCCTATGTTTACTTTAAAAACAGACTTTTTCGCATTCAGTATTTATATTATGTGATGATATCTGTCCCTAAGAGACAGAAAAAGAGCAACATGAATACGGGAGCAAGCTGAAGTAAAGGATATTCCAGCAACATGTAAGAAAAAGAAATGTACATGGGCAGGGCATATAATGAGAATGACAGATAGAGTAGTGGAAGGAAGACAAGACAATGGATTGACGAGCTAAGCAAATTTTCCGTTATAGACTGGCATAGTCTATGAACAGACGTGAGTGGAAAGGCATGGCTGAGGCATTTTTCCTGCAGTGAACTAGTAATGGCTCTTGATGATGATGACGATGATTAATTGTTTGCGTAACTTTTGATATGTGAATTATATGAAAGATATTTCAAAACATGATTTCCTCTCTCTCTCTCTCTCTCTCTCTCTCTCTCTCTCTCTCTCTCTCTCTCTCTCTCTCTCTCTCTCTCTCTCTCTTAGACAAACACACATGTTTCAGTAATGCCATCATTTCACCTATTTTGTGCAACTGACTCTCGCGGATGAACACAAGCAAGTATTATAAAGATAATGAGGTTTGAAGATTACGCTTACTAATCTATTGAAAATGTTACCTTGAGAATCTCACATTTTTGTAATCGTGCATTTCCATAAATAGCTCCATCTATCAATCATACATTTGACCAAGTGTTTTTTCCATAATGCGTATATATTCAGTGTGGAAATTATTGTGTGACATAACGCTATATAACGTATAAGCTCAATTTGCCTTTCCGACCGTTGCGTTTCGTTACATTCGATTAGGAAATAAGCTGAATTGTTGTAAGTCGATTTCTGTTACAATCCGGATCTAACCGGATGGTGAAATTGTAACAACATAGACTACAGAAACACCATAGTATTTTGGAGATAATAAAGTATAGATAAATACAATGTACACGAATGGAATTTATCGATGTATTGTCTGTCTTCCGGTTGTCAAATCCAAGAGTCTGTGAAAATATGAACATGACGAATATACAATGTTTATCCAACTTGCATTAATTTTTTCTCATAAATGCCCGTGATTTATTTAATGAATTTGCTTTGATATATTAAAAATATTTTGCCTAATGTATGATTTTTATGTTTTTGATTTTTACCTTATTTTATGAGGTATTTTTCACGTGTTTTTTATCTTTACCTTATTTTATGAGGTATTTTTCACGCTTTAACAAATTTTCTGTAATACTTCTTCTTTATTCACACACAGATCCCGTTTATCGACTGGACGACAATCCACATAGAAACAAAGGCGAATGTTTTCGGTTTCATCGAAAATAAACAAAGAATTTTGTGTCTCTCCGCTCTGACGTCGTCTTAGATAAACGAATGACTCACTATCTTTATAATTTTGTTCCTCCTAAAACAAAGATAGATACTCAGCCCTTCTGCTATTTTGTCCCAGAGTTTAGAGAACCTATTTTTAATTTCCTTTGACTTTCCTCAAAACAAAAAACAAATATTTCGTGGCAATCATCACGATGTTGCAAAGTCATCCGAACGATTTTATTTCGTGATAGAAAATATCCCGTCTATGTTTGTTGAACCCCCATCCGTAAGACGTTTTTCGTTCGTGCGTCGATTATTCATTTCCTGTAAGAACGTGTAAGCTAATTTGACTCTTATTCTAAACAAAGTAACATCACTATACTATTTTTGGATTTTATATTCCAATCCCAGTAGCTTGGCTATTTTTCTGAAATGTGTTACCATTATATGCACATTGTTTATATTACCATATATAGATACCATGATTTCTCTCTCTCTCTCTCTCTCTCTCTCTCTCTCTCTCTCTCTCTCTCTCTCTCTCTCTCTCTCATAAGCCATGTGAGGAGGAATATGAAGAAGTCCTTATTAGCAAAACACCACAGGACTTCCCAAGCTTTCTTACCAGAATGAAATAGCACGTGAGGGTGGGATCAAGATAAATAGAAGAAAAACAGAGATGATAAGAACGGAATATATAATGGAAGATGAAATATTGGAAGGAGAAAGGATTAATGAGGTAGAATCATACAAATATTTAGGAACAGGATCTTTAGAATTTGAGTTTAATGAAAAATTGAAAAAAAACAAATCAGACAATGGCTAGGTTAAGAAAAATTAGGAAATCAAATCGCCTGAAATTACATTTAGAAATCAGGCTATATCTCAGTTAAATGAGATCAGTGTTACTGTAGGGACATGAGCCGTGGTATGACAATGAAACAATATCCAACAGATTTTATAGATTTAAGAACAAAGTCCTTAGGGCTTAGAAGAATACGGGGAGTCAAATGACAGGCCAGTATTAGGAATGAAGCTATAAGAGAGATTACTCGAGTGCCATATGTGGATGACATCATGGTGAGGGGTATATGGAGGTGGTTTGAGCATGCTCTTCGCACTCCCCAAGAGAGATTAGTTTATCAAACTATCGACTAGGCTCCACGAGGGACTAGAAGAGTTGGAATACCGAGGCTTACATGGCTGAGGACTATGGAGCGTGAAGTGGGAGATGATGAATGGAAAAGTGTTGATTTAAAACCTAAAAAGAGACGACTGCCGAAATTTGACCGAGGCACTTTGCTTCAATAGGCGTCGGAAATGATGATGATGATGATAAATACACACACACACAAACACAAATATATATATATATATATATATATATATATATATATATATATATATATATATATATATATATATTTCACACCAAACGTTCAGCTGGACTCCACAAGGCAGTAGAAGAACTGGAAGACCCAGGCCTACATGGCTGAGGATTATGAAGCGCGAAGTAGGAGATGATGAATGGAGAAGTATTGAATTAAAAGCTCAAGATAGAGACGACTGGCAAAATCTGACCGAGGCCTTTTGCGTCAATAGGCGTAGGAGGAGATGGTGATGATGATGATGATGATATATATATATATATATATATATATATATATATATATATATATATATATATATATATATATATATATATATATATATATATATATATATATATATATATATATATATATATATATATATATATATATATATATATATATATATATATATATATATATATATATATATATATATATATATATTTAATATATATATATATATATATATATATATATATATATATATTATATATATATATATATATATATATATATATATATATATATATATATATATATATATATATATATATATATATATATATATATATATATATATATATATATATATATATATATATATATATATATATATATATATATATATATATACAGAGACAGAGAGTCTAAGTCAAAGCCTGTGTTTGTGCTTTAGACATGCAATAAGCTAGAGTTTTCAATAAGATTTCTGGAGCATTATAAGCACCCTTGTTAGCTCGATCTGGAACCAAGTAAACGTCCCTTGTTTGTAACTTCCGCCAAGTGGCTGATCCCTGGAACTGGGAATCCAGTCGAAAGGAATCCAGTTGGGCAAGAATGAATATCCTCTCTTCTACTCCTTGTTTAGCTGGAATTTGTCCAGACACTTGGAAATAATTGACCAAATTTCATTAGGTCTCTCTCTCTCTCTCTCTCTCTCTCTCTCTCTCTCTCTCTCTCTCTCTCTCTCTCTCTCTCTCTCAAGAACTGTTTATTGCTTCTATTGTTGTTCAAAAGATTTGTTGAAATTGAATTGCTGTTTATAGAGATGTTGATAAGCTGTTCTAGAAAGATAGCATTATATATATATATATATATATATATATATATATATATATATATATATATATATATATATATATATATATATATATATATATATATATATATATATATATATATATATATATATATATATATATATATATATACCTGTGTGTGTAGGTTGAATCTGCCAATTTTTATTGTTGTGTGTAGGTTAAACCTGCCAATTCTTATTGCAAGTCTTGTGAAAAGGCTTATTTTTACATATTAAATGTTAATGTAAATATAAAAACATTGTAATGATTTATAACTCAAAGACGTCGTTGGATGATCAAATATCACCAGAAACTGTGTTTCTGTTATCATCTTTTATATCTGAAACTACGAGATGGAAAATCCTTCAAAACCTAGAGCTAAGTTTCGTTGTCATATGTCTCTCACTTCATAGAGACATATCTATATATATATGTATATATATATATATATATATATATATATATATATATATATATATATATATATATATATATATATATATATATATATATATATATATATATATATATATATATATATATATATATATATATATATATATATATATATATATATATATAGAAATTAGAAGCAGAATTAAAATGCGACCAGTTAAAAGAATAGTTCAAACAAGAACAATTAGAATCTGAAATCAAAGAAAAACTTAGAAGCTGAGCAGAGAGCGAAAGATAGGGAAGCTCAGATAAAGCTTCATGAGATTAAATGTTCAAAAAGAGTTGAAATTTGAAAAAAAATTACACAGGCTAATTCTAAAAATGCAGATAAATCTAGGTCAGATATTTTCAACAAATATAAAGTTGTGCCTCCTTTTACTGACAGAGCTTTAGTGGAATATTTTGTCTATTTTGAGAGAAAACATAAAAATACAAATAGCAAACAGAATATGGGCCATATATATTGTCAGGAGTTTTGTGGGGCAGTGTACAAAAAATTATCTGCTTCCATTCCTGAGGATAGAGTTAATGATTATGAATTCTTGAAAAATGCTATTTTGGAGGCATATGGAATAACTCCAGAGGCTTATAGAATGAAGTTTAGGAGCTGGACCAAACAAGACAAGCCGACATATGTAAAATTTAGTAGGGAACGGACGGATTGGTTTGATAAATGGTGTAAGACAGCAGAATGTAAGGATAATTTTAAGAGATAAAGGGAAATTATTTTCACTGAGCAGTTTGCGAAGCGTGTTAGTGAGAATATTTCAGTTTATTTAAATGAGAAAAAGTTATATACCTTTCGTAAAACAACTGTGTTTGCTGATGATTATGTACTGCTCACAAGGAGTCGAGGTCTTATGAAAAAAAAATAATAGGTCAAAAGATTATAGGACACAGATAAGCACAATAGTAAAATTGTTTAAGGTCAAAGGTCTAGTTCTGATTCACATGCCAAGTCTCAAAGTAGCAGTTTGAATAGCAAGTCAACTAGTGGCAGTTCTGTAATGTGTAGTTATTGTAAGAAAGCAGGTCACAAGGTGTCTGAGTGTTTTAAGTTGAAGAAGAAAGAAAAAAGTAAGACTTTGGCTCTTAGTACTCCTTTGGTGTACTACCCATTGAGGTTAATACAGGAAGTCGGTTAATTTCAGCGTTTGTTCCAGATCTAACTGATAAGATTTTCCAGCCATATTCTGCTAAGGGTTTTGTTAGTGTTAATGGTTGTACACCTTACCGGGTTTGTATTATGCGTGATACTTGTTGTACCCCATCACTTGTTTTGAGGGAAGTTGTCCCTGTGACTGAGTATTCGTGTATTGGAAAATATGTTCGTATTCGTGGGGTTGGTGGGCGATATTTGTGTTCCCTTGCATCCTATGGATCTTCATTGTGAATGGATAATTGGGCTTGTTTTTGTTGGTATGGTATCCGAGCCTCCTTTGAATGGCATTCAATAGTTGCTCGGTAATTGACTTGGTAGAAGAGAAAGTTTATTTCCGACGGAAGATGGTTAAAAAACAAATGTTTGATCAGGAGTTGGAGGTTCTCAGTCATGAATTGTCTACTCTATTTCCTTCGTGAATGAATTAATGATTTGAAGTTTTCTGACATCCTGCTATCGAAGGTCATTGGCACCGATATCATTTATTACAAATAAAGAGTAAAAAATAATATTCAATTAAAACCATAAAGGCATATATGTTTTAAAAGTTAAATAACTTTCATAAGACCTGCATCTGAAATAAATCTAAAAATGCAGCTAGTATTGCACGGCACATCATGTCCAAGGATCTTGGCAAGGATGAACCTGCCATCCTCACCTCGAGCCTCAAACAGATATCTGTTTCTTTCTGCGCTATAAGTGGGGCATTCAGTCAACAAATGCCTCACTGTCAAGGGTGTCAAACAGTTTTCGCATTATGGTTGGTGTTGGTCAGCAAGCAGAAACTCATGCGTCATCTGAGTGTGATCACTGTGGAGACGACAAAGAGTAGTCTCCCACTTTCGGGGCATCCTATTATACCTCCAAGGGGACATAATATTAGCCATTTCTCGCATCTTATTCTCAACTAAATTCTGCCAATACTGTTGCCAATTATTATAAACAAAGTTTTTAATTGTAGGTAAAAAATCATTACCGGGAATGGGATACCTTCTTGTTAGCAGCCGGCTGCAGCATTCTTTGCCAGAGAATCTGCCTCCTCATTTCCAGACACATTTACGTGTGCCGGAACCCAACAAAATTGAACTGTTATACCTTTCAGGCCTATAATTAAAAGCCACTCTAAAATCTTTAAAACTAAAGGGTTACTAGAATTATAAAAATTTCTAAAGCTTGTAGGACACTTCTTGCATCATTAAAAATGGTAAAATTGCCCTCCTCTTTTAACGCTATTCTCTCAATAGCAGTTGGTATGTCATATAGTTCGGCATTAAACTTGGAAGATATTAGAGTTAGTGCGCCTCTACAGTTAAAAGAAATACTATATACTCCAAATCCAACGCCAGCATCAGATTTGTAATCAACTTTTATATAAATAAAAGTTGATTCCCTATGTTCTTCCACATGTTCCATAAAAAGAGACTGCTTCTAATTCAGTCGTGTTCTTTTTAACACCAATAAAAATTTGCAAAAAGATATCTGGTAATTTCCACGAACCGGTTGATGATATCTTAAATGGAAGCACCTTACTTCTAAATATATCAAGACTGTTTAATAATTGTTTCACCCAAAAACCATAAGGTTGAGGAGATTTCGGGTGCAGGTCAATGTTGTGTGCCTTACAAGGGGTGTAGTCTGAAAGATTCAAGAATTAGGGAGTTTTTGCAACCTAAACCAATACCGAACAATAGAAGACTTTCGGTAAGAGTCAAAAGGTAACTAGCCAGCATCAACAAGGAGGCTTGGGATAGGCAAAGTTCTAGAGGATCCTGTAGCCAATCTGATACCAATATGGAATCTAAAATCTTTAGTCAACTTGGGGCGGCTGAGGAGTATACTTCACACCCACAACTAATTTTTAAAAAAAATAAGGACTTGTATAACTTTAAAATAGTTTTGCGGTTTGCCCCCCATTATGTATGAAACAAAACTTTTAAGATTCAGATCCTCATGACACTTTACTTTTAAAGCTTTCAAGTGAAGAACCCATGTAAGCCTACAATCCTAAAAATCTAGCTTCACTTACACATGGGATCTGTTGACCTTTGATATATATATCCGGCTCTGGATGTACTCCCCGAATACGACAGAAATGGACGGCAACATATTTGCTTGTCGAAAACTTAAATCCATTCATATCAGCCCACTGAATAATTTTGTCAATTGAGAGTTGTAGTTTTCTCTCAACTGCCGACATTCTAGATTTAGCAAATTGTCACTTGGTAACTTGGTTTCAAGTGGAACCTCCATTAAATCAGGCAAGGACATAGCCTGTGAGAGGTTAGTACTACCCTTTGTAATGGGGGATAAAAGTTGGATAGTGGTGGGCAATGTTCTATTGTTAATATACAATGGTAAATCTCTAGGAGATATTCTTGTCTTATCATGCAGCGTTTTATCAGTAGATGGTGAATTTCTTTTTCGAGAACTACTTACAATAATAGGTGGGTTAGATGACTCCTGGGGAACTTTTTCTCCTTTTTTCAACGTCTTTGCATAGGTAGTCGATTTATTTAATAATATCTTGGAAAGCCCTACACTTACATGTTCAATAATGGACCTATTGAGGGCAGTTTTTAACTTATATAACTGGAAGCTCCTGTCAGTAGATTTATGATTAGAGATGCAGTTCAAGAATCTTGCCTCAAGTGTACATTCTCCATGATAAAAATTAGAGCATGATTCCTTTGTGTGCTGTTACTCGAGCTGTGGCTCATCAGAGGACTCAGAATTCTACCGACCTATATCATGAATATATGCTGGTTCATGATAATGTCTATGATATTGACTGTTCTACTGACCTGTCTCATGATGAGACGTTGGTTTGTGATGATGTCTCTGTTGTGGATATTAACTTGTTTGAGACATTTTTGTTTAATCAGTTAAATACTAATTAGTCTAACTCCAGCCATGTAGCAGAAATGACTGGTGGTCAATTTGATGGTCCTCGTGATCTTTTGTCACATCCCAAATTGATTGAAGATCCGAAGTCTGACCTCTCATTAAACCCAATGATGGAACAAGCTTTGGCTGAAATAGAGACCTCTAAAGTGCCGTGTGGCTACTTCAAGTCGGGATTACTCATGCATGAATGGCGACCTCTTGATAAATCTCCAGAAGATGTATGGTGTACTTGGTTTAAAATTGTCCATGAAAAGCCCAGGGTTGATGTTCTCAACCTTGTTCATGAACAGTCTATGACAGGTCATTTTGGTGTAAACAAAACTCTTAAGTCGTGTCACAAGACCTCTCTATTGGCCTGGTGTTAGGCAGGATGTGGCTTGTTTTTCTCATACTTTTAATGTGTCAAGTTATTGGGAAACCAAATCAGTCCATCTTGAAAGCTCTACTGAAACTCATCCTTGCATTTGATGAGCCCTTTAGTTGGGTTATTGTTGATTGTGCTGAACCTTTGCCAAAGACAACATCAGGGAACCAATATATTCTGACAATTATGTGTTCAGCCACAAGAGTTCTGGAGGCTATTCCGCTTCACAAGTTATCGGCAGCAATGATCTTGAAGGCACTTAACAAGTTTTTCACCTTTGTTGGATT
>NC_090727.1:189529977-189564977 GCF_036898095.1 Palaemon carinicauda
TAAATTTTACCGATTTCTACTTAAAAACTGGGATAACATCTCCAAATCACCTGGAAAGTTACCAGTTACGAATTACAGTTTATTTATATATTTATATATTTATTTATATATTTGGTGTTTTAAGTCTCAATAGAGGTCCTCTACTGTCTTTTTTAAACATGGCAATATCTCTTTGAAGGAAATTAATACTAAGATTTATTTTGTAGTTCGTTCCGAAACATTTCTGTCTACAGCGATGGGAACTTCCACATATTCACCATTAATAACACGCCGTTCCTACTAATCAAAAGGTGTTTGATGAGAGAGAGAGGAGAAGAGAGAGAGAGAGTGAGAGAGAGAGAGAAGAGAGAGAGAGAGAGGAGAGAGAGAGATAAAGAAAGAGAATTTCTAACTTTCTATTATTCTAATTACTTTGAAGTTTCATTAAATAAATTATATATATATATATATATATATATATATATATATATATAATATATATATATATATATATATATATATATATATAGATTATTATATATATATATATGCCAAAAAGATTCCACAATTATATAAGATGGGTAAAAAGAATACAGAAGTTCGTCTTAAATCTACGTTTAATATATGTATATGTACAGTAATATATATATATATATATATATATATATATTATAATATATATATATATTATATATATATATATATAAGGTTTGGCTGACTTTTGAGCACAAGATAAATGAGCGACGACAATTAACCTATAGAAAATTGAGAGAGGAACATTTAAGCGCCATAAATTCAAAATATTGTTATTACAGTTGTTTTGATGAGAAAATCTCTCTCTCTCTCTCCTCTCTCCTCTCTCTCTCTCCTCTCTCTCTCTCTCTCTCTCTCTCTCTCTCTCTCTCTCTCTCTCAATTTTGGATGGTTACTATAATCATTTAGTTATAATTGTTCAAATCAGCCAGTTTATGATATTATAGTTAAGGAAAAATCACAAACGATATATTTCTCTTCACAGAACCACCAATATGTAGAGTGATACATCGTTCAAAAAAAAACATAATATATTACTCGAAGGCTACTGTTACAGACTCCCATGAGTGTTTATGAGTAGAAAAAGCGTCAAAAAGATATACATTTTGCAGATGATCGCTCATCTACTAGTGGTCAGGATCATGTATCAGAACCTGTAAAGTCAGTGTTTATCTTATCAATGATGCGGCCTCGTCAAAGGGCCGCATCATCAAATGATCCACCGAGGTGAATCGTTCAAGAAACCCAATTCAATTTACATCATGAAGTAGTTGCTGTTCTTGATAATCCATCATTCCCTTCAGCGGATAGTGCAAAGGCAACGGAAATTAAAAAGAATTGCTTTTCCCGGCTCCAGGTGACTTATGGGGAAGGAAATATACCCCCAAGAGTTTGTTTACATGTATGTTGGGGGGAAATTTCTGTTTTTTATGGGATTCTTAGGTATAGTTTTTATTTACATATAACAAAAAAGATAAACTTTTACATTCATTTTTTTTCCCTTTTATCCTGAATAAAACAGCAAACCTATCTCATAAATGTTTAACAATATTTCGAAAAAGAAATGGAATGATTTACATATGTGTTGGAAGGGGGACTGAAGATTGTGATAGGTAACAAGAGATATGTTAAAATATGCATTCTATAAAACAAAGTTAAAAGTTGAATACTTTATTGAAGCTAGCCCTTTTGACTTATGGCATCGACAGTCTTGCATGATACATATATATGTATAAATGTATATATATATATATATATATATATATATATATATATATATATATATCTATATATATATATATATATAGATAGATAGATAGATAGATAGATAGATAGATGTATATATATATATATATATATATATATATATATATCCCTCCCATTAGGGTTTAACTTCTTTAGTCTCTTCAAATGGAAGGCAAGCAGTTACAAAGGAATCTTGAAGTAAGTGCTAAGTGAGTTTAAGGATTGTGCTGGTGAGAACAGCGGCCAGTATTTCTGTTATAGTTTACCATCACACTGCTAAATGATGTTAACTGCTTTTCTTATGCCATACTTTACCCACACGTTTTATCAGTTGTTGCTATTTTAGCACTAACTCCAATGCTTTCATCAGTGCATATCAATATTTGCCTTTGCCTGAACTGTACTAGTAACGCTGTTGTTAGGCCTACTGTGACTGCATATTTAGCATTACTTTCTGTCCCGTATGAGTGACACCACTGTTAATGCTTATTATTATTATTATTATTATTATTATTATTATTATTATTATTAGTTAAGCTACAAACCTGGTTGAAGAAACTAGTTGACATAACCCCGAGGGCTCCAACAAGGAAAAGTAGCCTAGGAAGGAAAGGAAACAAGAATATGAATAAACTACAAGAGAAGTAATGAAAAATTAAAATTATATATTCTAAGAACAATAAAAACATTAAAGTAGATCTTTCATATATAAGCTATGAAACAGTAAGAGGAAGAGAAACAAGACAGAACAGCGTGCAAGAGAACTATAACCGAAGATATTTGAAAGACGATGGTACAAAGGTTATGGCACCACCTAAGACTACAGGAAAATGGTCTTATTTTGGAATGCCCTCCTCCTAGAAGACCTACTTACCATAGTAAAAAGTCTCTTCTACCCTTACCAAGAGGAAAGTATCCAGCGAACTATTACTACTATTGATGATATTACTACTAGTGTCCTACGCACTACGTACCAATAACAGTAGGCTACATTTTACTCTATCTTCACAAAAGAATGAGAAGTAGAAGTCGCTCGATATTTGTGTTTCCAGGAATTGAAAACCATTTAAGATTTGAACCTTACCAGGGTACATTTATTTTATTTTAAAATCTCTGAGACAAAATAAATCAAAGCTTATGATAAATTTAGTCTGTTATTTGTATATATTACTAAAGTTATTTGGTTCAGAGTTAGACGACCGTATTTGCAATCACTGATCATTCCTAAGAATGCAAATCACTGACGAGGGCACTTTAGAACGTTGTAGTTTGCAGTCTCCTTCAAAGCTCCTTCTTCTTGAAGGAATAGCTTGTCTACTTTTTGTATTACCAGCCATACTTAGCATAAACCCTAGAAATAATTCAAATTATGAATAAAAAATATCATTATCAATAATAAATGATAATTAGCCTGAGTTAAAATATAAATTTTCGTAAAAAATCTGTAGGTTAGGATATTTCATACGCATCCTAAAAAATTAAACAATAGTTCTTTTACCACAAAGTCCATGATTGGTAGTTGCTCTGTACTGGTTTTAGAAGGTATTTATTTAAGGTGTTTTAGTTGATTAAATCGCATTACCTTATGTGATGGCCTTTTCTCTTCAATTCAATCATTCATGTCACTAACCAAGTCATTAAAATTTTCCGGAGTTTATGCTACTGTATATCGAAGATGACGCCATCTGACGAACCTAAAAGTTGTCAGTTACTATTTAGTATTTGTTTTTCTAATAGTCACTATAGTCCATTTCTTTTATCGAGGCAGATTTGCACCGACTCGCAGCGGTGCCCTTTTATCTCGGAAAAATTTCCTGATCGCTGATTGGTTAGAATTATCTCGTCCAACAAATCAGCGATCAGGAAACCTTTCCGAGCTAAAAGGGCACCGCTGCGAGTCGGTGCAAATCTGCATCGCTAAAAGAAATTGACTATAGGTGGCATAAGCGTTAATATTGGCAACGCCTCCTTTAAACATGGAAGTCTCTTCATCAAGGCAAATGTTGCTTGATTTTTTTTTCTTATCTTTTTGCGGTAACAATAACAATTCAAAGAAAACGTGATATCCCAAAGTCAAAACAATTTCGTTTTCTTTTATAAACATCACTTCACACTTCATATTTTGCAGTTGTGGTAGGTTATGATAATAATACTGCAGTTATATATATATATATATATATATATATATATATATATATATATATATATATATAGAGAGAGAGAGAGAGAGAGAGAGAGGAGAGAGAGAGAGAGAGAGAGAGAGAGAGAGAGAGAGAAGAGAGAGAGAGAGAGAGAGAGAGAGGTGGGAGTGGGGAATGGATCCCTAAGTCCTCCTTCTTCTGATATGTTGGCCTTCTTCAGGGAATGGAGCATTACCTAAGAGAATTTGTTAGCAAAGGATAGCGACTTTTATGCATCTCATATGAGGAGATATTACCACATCCATCTTTAACTCCGTTGAACTTAAAGTGGATGAGCCTATCTGGTGGAAGTTTGACCGTCACATCTATGTGTGATACAAAGCCTTATATTGTACATTTCTTATTTATGCAGAACCACAGGGTAATGGTATCCATACCTGGCATAATTGGATAAAGTGAATTATATTTCTTCCAATGGAAAGTTAAGGCAGCTAATTGAAATAAGAATAATCTTCTTATATATGATATTTGGCTGTTCATCTGCCAAAATGCTGTCACTACGATGTCCTGACTTCACTATAGAGGTTCTTGTGTCACTTTTCTTTAAGGTTTTATTTCAGTGTGATGATTTATCTGATACTGACTCTTGTTATGTTTCATGAACACATTATCAATAAATAGATGACAGGTATACCGTAGATATGTTAGATCAAATAAGGTTAAAAATCTTATTTGTATGCTATTTGCAAATTTTGGAACGATTAGATTTTGAAAAGGTATGCTATTCTCTCTCTCTCTCTCTCTCTCTCTCCTCTCTCTCTCTCTCTCTCTCTCTCTCTCTCTCTCTCTCTCTCTCTCTCTCTCTAAAGAAGTAAACGTCGCTCAAGATTTTTGTTTCCAGGAATTAAATGTAAGCCTATTTAAAAATTGCACCTTCTTACCAGGGGGCACTTATTTGATTTGAAAACATCTGAGGCAGAATGAATCAAAGCCTATGATAAATGGAGAGTCTTTTATTTGTATATATTACTAAAGCTGTTTGGTTTAGAGTTATTCAGCATTATTTGCAATCGCTGATCTTTCCTAAGAATACAAAACCACTGACAAGATCAATGTATTTTTCCAATGGGATCACTTTAGAACGTTGTAGTTTTCATTCTCCTTTTATACTTCTTCTTGAAAGAATTCGTCTACTTTTTTCATTACCAGTCAAACTTAACCGAAACTCCTAGGAAGGATTTAATTTATGAATAAAGCATATCATTATCAATATTAAATTATAATTAACCAGTTTTGAAATATAAATTTCCGTAAGTTTTTCGTACGTTATAATATTTCCTATGTATTCTGAAAAAAAAAAAATAAACAATAGTTCTTTTACTCTAAAGTCAGCGATTGGAAGTTGCTATGTATTATAAGTATTTTCAGTAGTTTAAACCGCATTACCTTATGTGATAGCCATTCCTCTTCCATTCAATCATTCATGTGACTAACCAAGTCATTAAAATTTTGTGGGGTTTATGATATATCGAAGATGACGTCATCTGGTGAACCTAAAAGTTGTCAGTTACTATTTAGTATTTGTTTTTATAATAGTCACTAGGTGGCATTAGCGTTAATATTAGCAACGTCTCCTTTAAACATGGAAGTCTTTTCCTCAAGGCAAATGTTACTTGATTGTTTTTGTGGCAACAATAAGAAATCAAAGAAAACGTGATATCCGAAAGTCAATAGTTTCGTTTCTCTCTCTCTCTCTCTCTCTCCTCTCTCTCTCTCTCTCTCTCTCTCTCTCTCTCTCTCTCTCTCTTTTTTTCATATATATATATATATATATATATATATATATATATATATATATATATATATATATATATATATATATATATATATATATATTTATATATATATATATGAAAAAGAGAGAGAGAGAGAGAGAGAGAGAGAGAGAGAGAGAGAGAGAGAGAGAGAGAGAGAGAGAGAGAAGTTATGATAAACCATTAATTACATGGAAAAAAAGTTTTAAACTGAACTATTTTGCCGGAGGTGAAACTGAAGATCATCATATGGTTAAGAAAGGTAGAAATATAGCAAGTTCAGATATAAAATGCAAGGGTTATTCAAATAAAAACTCCTATTTATAATTACTATGAGTTTATGTTTTTACAATACAATGTTTTTCCTTATTCGCATTGGGCGTTTCCTTTTGTTAACCAACATGGTGTGTTTTTATTTTAGATTATAATTTTTGTCCCAAAACGGATTTTAACATCACAGTTCAATTAATCATTAGTAGTACACTAGTTTAAAACATCTAATATGAATCGTTTGGTTCGTATTATCCGTGATAAATCGCTCGGTTCGTATTATGCGTGATAACAAAAGAAATTGTTTAGCTTACTGCCCTTAATTTTCCGGTAAATTTGTATTGTATTACAGGGTGTAATTTCGAACAGAATTATATATGTTTTCCTATAATAAATAACATGATTTAACCGAATTTTACCTTCATTTCAAACGCAAACAAACAGATCAACCAATTCAGCTAACTTTAAGTTGCCGAATTGGTTGCTGTTATTACGAATGAAATGAAAGAGAAACCCGGTTAAATCACGTTATTTCCTACAGAAAAACATATATTTTCTGTTAAAATGGTTAAATATAATATCTTGCCATATATGTTGTGTTAGAATATTTAAGGTTACATTGCCCTGTAATACATTACAATAATACCGTATCAGTAACTTATGCGTTTATTAAACTTACTTATTATGAGTGATATTGGAAGTTATAGGATTCCAAGCAAAATGGCCGTTTCGTATCAGTGGAGAAGGAGAGGAATGTTTGTATCTGACATCATGGAAGGATGTGTGACCGGCAGCTGCCCTGACAGACAGTGTTGCCAGATGGGTTAGTCTAAGAATACCCAAAACAACACAAAAATCCCAATTTCCACAAATATATTTTCTTCTGATCATGTAGGCTTTACTAATATAGAAATTACTCAACAAATATATTTTCTTCTGATCATGTAGGCTTTACTAATATAGAAATTACTCAACAAATATATTTTCTTCTGATCATGTAGGCTTTACTAATATAGAAATTACTTACTATACCTCATATAAGTGCAAAATTTGTACAGAATATCCCTATCAGACATCCAAAATCCCCAAATCTAGGGATAAATTCCCATATCTGGCAACACTGCTGGCTGAAGGGGGTACATCACGTGACAACATTGTTCCACAAATGTTCCAGCACAAAGTAAAAAAAAAATGGATTCTGGTAACTTTAGGGGGTATCCGCAAAATACAATCTTTAATTATTTATTAACTATATAACAAACCACGTTGAAATACAACATAAATTCTTCAGTAAGCATAGCTAGTCACGAAAGCAGAGATAGAACTATCATTTAAATAGATTTTACAAGACTAAATGGTAGCTATATCGCTAATTGCTTTGAGAAACTATTGTTATTAATATTTAATGCTATTTTAAAAATACAATCTTTATATTAAATCACATGCTTCTAGGTAAAACTTGATATTTATAATAAAAATTAGTAATCTTATAAATATTTTGATGGATGTGAAAAAATTAAACAGACCTTTTTGCTATACCAGGCTGGTAAACAAAAGGAACCGCCCCATGCGAATAAGGAAAAACATTGTATTCTAAAAACATAAAATGAATATTTTGATGGATATGAAAAAATTAAAAATACCTTTTTGCTACACCATGGGTAAATTTTTAGTTTCAGCCAAATTTGGAAAAATGCAATAAAAATATATTTGTTGCATCAGAAATAGTGTGGTTTCAATGAATTTAACGTTTATTTTGACTGCAAACCAACCGATTTAGAGATTTACTATGTATACCCTAGTTCATCCCACCAATTATGGGGGACACCCTTTGGGAACCGGGGTTTTGGGTGGGGGAAGGGGGGGGGAGGGTGTTGGGGCATTGAATGATATTTGCAATAAATGAATAATTAATGTTCCAGCACCCCTCCCCCATACCCCTAACTAGGCCTACCGGGGGGGAGGGGGGTAGGGCCCCCCAGCGACCCCCCCTTAAAGCCACAGTAATTTTCAGGGCACCACAGAACCTAACAAACCCACCTAACCTAACCTAGGGGCCCTGTACCCCTACCGGGGGGGGGGCTTCGCCCCCCCTGCGACCCCCCCTTATGGCCACAGTAATTTTCAAGGCACCACAGAACCTAACAAACCTACCTAACCTAACCTAGGGCCCCTGTACCCCTACCGGGGGGGGCTTCGCCCCCCCTGCAACCCCCCCTTAAGGCCACAGTAATTTTCAGGGCACCACAGAACCTAACAAACCCACCTAACCTAACCTAGGGGCCCTGTACCCCTACCGGGGGGGGGGGCTTCGCCCCCCCTGCGACCCCTCCTTTAACCAGGGGTAAATTTGAATATATATATTTTGTTAAATCACTTCTTACCTTAAACGGAAGATGACGATGAAGATGTGGAAGGTTGTGGATGACCCTCTTCTGAATCATCAAGTACTGGAATACGTTCAGCCTCTGATTGGGGAGGATACAATTTACTGGCTGCAATAAAAAAATGATGGAGCAGCTCCTCCTCAGGGTATTTATGTATAAAAATGAACCGGGACAAATACTGCCTGAAATATTCGCAACGGTTACCAGGGCGTTGTATCCACTCCTTCAGCTCCCGCCAAAGCCGTTCAATATTTTGTGTATGGGTTTCGGGGTTCGAAGGATCCACAAAATTCTTGGAATGATTTACACTGCGATGATCGTAACCCAGAGAGCCCAGAGAATTGTAAGACCGCCACTTATCACTCACAATAATGCTGCCCTGTTTAATGTATTTCTGAACTAAAGGGATGAGGGTAGCTGCATCACGCTTTTGCTGTAAAGGGTCGATTAAAGGAACAATAAATGTTTTTTTGGACTCCCTCTCAATACCTCCGAACACCCATATATCACTCAGAGGCCTTCCACGGTCAAACTTCCGTTTACCAAAATGAGATTCGTCAATCTCCACTATTACACCATCACCACCAATAGGCTCTTGGTTATCAAAACAAAATTTAGTTACTTCTGAACAGAAGCTTCTCCAGTCTACACTAGTAGAAGAAGATATACCAAGGCCCTTTATAACGAAATGGTGGTCCCAACACTTATGCAACCAATGGTTGACAAATAAAATTAATTTCCACGGGGGAAGGTGGGACCCGTGCAGAAAAGTTCCCTTAAAATCACTGACAGTGTAATTACACAAACGTCTTTTTCGCGTTTTAGCTATTTTTACAGATTTGGTACAAAACCACACATGTCTATCCTCACGAAAATGTAAAGCCGAATCACATTTACCACACTGGACACTTAAAGGTAATACGGAATGCTCCCTTAGAAAACGATTCACTACTTCAGGAGTTCCATTATAATTCCCATGAAATCTGCCGATCACATCAAAATAGGAATAACGACATATTTCACACAGTCAAGTGACGTGTGATGAAAATATAGAAACCGGAACTTTTGAAAACCGAAAACAAACGACAATCACGGGTTTCTCCCATAATGAAATAGGGAAAAAAACAAAATACTATCGTTTACAATGTTATATTGCACGAAAAACAGATCCTTGAAACAAGACTGAGAGACCAATGAATCGTCCAATAATAACCCTTGAAAAGAACCCAGTAGTATTTAGATTGGAGGAGCGACATTAGTGGGAGGAGCAAATGCGCATTCAAGCAAATATTGTCACATTGCGCAATGGGGAGGAGCCAAGTAAGATGAAAACAGATATACAAACTAACAAGAGCTACCTTGTGTGCCCATGGAAAGATATACACTAAACTTAGAAAAAGTCAAGACCTTCAATTCCTGAAATATTTTTTTTCTCTGTAAGTATGCATTAGCGACAATAATGTATTGAGAAGAAGTGTTTTGTTATCACGTGCTTTACTAGGAAAATATATTAATATAATACATTTCCCAATTTGGTTGAATCCAAAACTTTACCAAACATATCTTTTAATGTTGTTACTGTTTTGAAAATATTTCATTTAATTGGGTTTTATTATAGTTCCAGTCTGAACAACATTTTCTAATGAAAAGTAAAGTATTTTTCGTTCTAATAAAATCTCATAGTATATTTATTTTCTTTTCTCACTGGGCTATTTTTCACTGTTAAGAGCCCTTGGGCTAATAGCTTCTTGCTTTTCCAAGTAAGGTTATAGCTTAGATGGTAATAATATCACAAATCAGCTGAGGAATTTAATATGTGGAACATGTATTATGTAAGGAATTTGCTTTAAAAAACCATGCGCTTATGTTTGCATTTGTGTAGGCTTGGTATAAGTGGTATATCCGTAGCCCGAGTGCCAACAATACTGCTTGCAAAAATAGTAACAAGTGTTCATTTTTACTAGTAGCATCACATAGACCTAATTTGATTTACAATCTAACCTAACCCACACCAATTATACGCATGGTGACATTCCCTAGTGTAAAGTACTAAGATTGGTGTATTATAGATGGCAAGTACTGCTTTTGATTATGATATATCCGTAGCTATAATACGAAAGGGTAACAAATTACTCGACTTATATTTCATTCTTGTTAGAGATCAAATGTCCTAATATTAAGACACTAAATCTTCATTGGACATACTTCTTAATATAAGTGAAGATTGAAATATTTCATTGTAATTCTCCTTAGAGTTTCTCATCCACATCATAGTTACTATGGCAGTGTAGAAAATTATCACTATTCTCCAATTTAACTAAAATTTGGGATGATTCTGGGAAGAGTGTGAATTTTGGCTATAAACTAATCAAACCACTTCGCTGCTCGAAACCGTCCGAGTCGTTTCAGTCCTTATAGTTCAGTAGTTCACTAAAGTCTAAAGCCCACTTATATTCAACGATTCCCATTAGCATCAAACCCATTTTTATATTTCATTCAAAATAATGTTTCTTATTATAAATAAATTGTCATAAATATGAACATTGAAAACAATTCCTAAAATAAATAAGTTACTGTTTATTTAAACTGTTTCTAAGGTTACCAAATTGTCATTATTTACATCATAAACTTTGAATTCATAAAGTAGCTATTGATAGGAGTAAATTATGAAAAAATGAATATAAAATACTTATATATATATATATATATATATATATATATATATATATATATATATATATATATATATATATACCTTCAAATAGTTACGAGGCGTTCAATTGATATAAGCGTACTATAATATCGTAGAAATTTAATAACATATTTATTACTTCGGACAAGTTTTTAGACCAGGATATTTTAATTGTTCGCATATTGGCTTCATCTTGGACCAAGTTATTAAACAAAATACGTCAAAAACACTCAAACATTCGTTTTATGAATCTCACCTAATTGATATTTATTGATTAGAACGAACTTTTAATACCAAATGGGTAACATGGAAACTTATTACAATTTAATGTTGTAGAATAATTAGTTTTGATTAAAAGTGTATTCTATTCACAACTACGTTCGAACAAATATAGCAAATAAAGCCAACATAAACTGAACTTCAGGTCACATCATTGCTACGTAATAAGTATTGGCAACACTTAAAATTTATGTAGATTGCAGTCAGCAGGATGTGTCCTACAAAGAAGAAACAAAGCTTTCACACGGTTGGTTTTACTAATTTTTCTAAATATGAAAGAATTGGATAAATAGTATACATTTCTATACAAATTCAACAAACTTGACCTATCCCAATACATTCTACCTTTAAATTCATATATGTAGGAGATCTCTTCCTTGTTACTGCAAGTTATGCTAACTTTGTAGCAGCCCAAACCACAAGCAAAGAAGACAATTTTCCAAAGAAATTAATGCACCGTTGATAGAAATACAAACCATTAAAGCATACGGAATGAAAGTCCCTATGTAAACCTTACGAAGCTTACACAACATAGATTACAACTGTATCCTAACTAATTCTGTAACCTTCTCCATAGCTAAATTATTGACGAAAGCAACCACGACCAGGATATCCTCGCTAATATTTACTTCACACATAAACGTTTTGGGAAACTTAATTAGATTTACAAACATCGAGCCACGAAGCTGAATGCCTACAATATTACATAATGCAAGTCTACCACGAGAGACAGAGAGAGAGAGAGAGAGAGAGGGTATTATATTATTAAATATTTCCTAATTAACAAATACTAAATGAGTAAAACGTTGAAACGTGATTATAACGTCAGTGGAAAAGTAAGTTCAAAGAGAATTAAGATTAATTCTCTTACAGAACCATATTAACACTAGTCCTACCTGGTATAGTTATATGCTCATCAATTATGTAGCTCACGAGAGAGAGAGAGAGAGAGAGAGAGAGAGAGAGAGAGAGAGAGAGAGAGAGAGGGGGGGGGGGAAGAGATAGCGCTATTCACTGGTAGGATAGGCCCAACTTCAATACAATTATACATGCATTTTTAACTAAAAGTAATAAGAAAACAGAAAATGGATGAAGCGTTAGAAATATATAGTTTTCACTTTGTAATGGCAATATAAATTTACAGAATTAATCCTCATTATTTGAAGAGCAACATATTAATAGTTTACTACTATAACCTACATGGTAGGCTAAAGATATGAAGGTTACATGCACTGATTGGTTCATAAATTGTGAGCATTTGTCAATTCAATCTTATTCACTTACTCTGTTGACTTTAATATCATTTTGATTCATGGCTACTCACACTAGACTTGGTCGAATTGTCGACGAAGTCTTTTTTAAGATGTATTCTCAATGTAACAATATAGCCCCCTCAGTGATTATCTTCATTGGTCATTCTTTTAATTACTGATATGATAAGAGCTATGGAAGACAGAACAAGAGCAACATGGATACGACAGTATATTCTAATAACATGTAGGTAAGAAAAAGAAATGGACATGGGCAGACAATATAATGAGAATGACAGTCTATAGATGGTCATTAAGAATAAAAGAATAGGTGCCTAAAAATTGTTTAAAAAAGGAGGGGGGAGGAATGAAAGACAATGGATTAATGAGCTAAGAAGGTTTGCAGATGTGGACTGGCACAGAAAGACTATAAACAGACGCAATTGGAAGGAAATGTCTGAGGCCTTAGTTCTGCATTCGACTATTAACGGCTCATGGCAATGGATTAGTGTTCGATAGCTCAATGGGTCTTTCAAATAAGTTAGCTTTGGCTCGCCACTTGATCGAGACTGACAAAGGTGAACATTGCTGCTACCTGCTTACCATCACAAACTGGAAAGCCACATTACGTGGTGATAAACAGAAGAATATAATAATATGAAGCAAAGTAATAACATTATGGTAGTGTCCGTTTGTTTACCTTCGTCATTAGTCTCAACATGGCCAAATAGTGAATGAAATATTAGTATTTTATAAATGCACGTTGGATAAAAAATAAAACGTTACCCGTTTATTGCATACATGGAACACTATTTAATGAAGAAAAAAAAAAACTAACTTTTTGTATCACACATTGATTATGTGTTTCTCCTGAGCGTGTAACTTTTGTTACGAATACTACAGGACATATTCATTAATCAAATAATATGCTGGCTCGATTCCCGGTATTGACTAATCACAAAGTCATGGTAGAATACACATTGTTTCAGTCACAGTCACTGAATCTTACACATCGTGATCAGCATATCACGTAAATATCTTTCCCGTGTTTTCTGTTCCAGCGTTGCTATATTCGACATCCAAAACAGACAGACAAACTTTCTCACTATGAAGACTGGCAATACTGGAATTGCTATATGGGTTTGCTATAGTCAACCTTACCAAAGTAATAATCACTTCAGAGACTGTCCTTTGTGAAGTGACCTCGGGTTTCTTTTAGATGAATGTAAATAATGAAATTGGAATGAGAAAACCCCACGGCCTTATGCCTATGCAATGACATCTAATGTACTTTATACAAACTGGTTCACTATGCATTTGGGTATCATTTTGTTGCTGGGTTCTTTTCTGAGACATCGTGCCTTTGGACGAAGAGCGAAACCTTTGTATAACGACGGACAGGTCTTCCCGCAGGGGTAGAACACCACTTAACTTAAACTTCCTCACCTAACCTAACACGCAAGCTGTATCCTTAACTACTAACCTCAGACTGGTGTATTCTTAGCGACAGGGTTGAAAATAAGGGAGTTATGGGGCATGGCCATCATCATATATACACTCCAAAAGACCAATGAGAAACTTACTAAATCTGTTGAGAATGTGAGGTACTCCTTGAATTATCAAGACCAGATTTAGACACCTGTATGACTGTGGCTGTTTCTTGTAGTTAATACCATGATTACTGTGTTATCTTAAGGTACCATATTTGATGGGACGTTTTGAGTTAACAAACAACAAATGTCACATGTTAATAACCTCATAAGCTTTATCTATAACTGAGTTGGCGGTGTAGATATACTTCTTTTTTCACTGTTCAGTCAAGGGTTTTTTTTTCTCTAACATGATTTCTACTCTTATTGGAACATAGGGTATAAAGTCAACTAACTATTCTGTTGTTAGGAAATACACACACAGTGGATAAAATAATAAAAATTATGCCATTTCTGGTGACCATCAAGTTGAGAATTCTATTATTTTTCTAAACAATGCAGTGCATAATTAAACCAAAGTCTCAGATAAATCTCAATTATTATAATGTAGTTACTGTTATTAAAATATATTATTTTAATTGTTCCTTAATTCCCTTGAAGTCGATGTAATAAATTTTTTCTTTCTTCACTGGGCTTTTTTTTTCTTGTTGGAGCCCTTGGTGTATATATATATATATATATATATATATATATATATATATATATATATATATATATATATATATATATATATATCCTGCTTTTCCAATTGGGGTTGTAGCTTAGTACTAATAATAATAATAATAATAATAATAATAATAATAATATTAATAATAATAATAATATATACCGTATATATATATATATATATATATATATATATATATATATATATATATATATGTATATATATCCTGAAAGGGGGAATTCCAAGAATAAAATATCTAAGAAATCGTGGAGGTGAAATGTTGGAAAAGAGACAAGAATTCTTTTGAAGAGGTTCAACCAGAATCTTTCCTCACGAGAAATGTCTTATAAATATCTCAAAATTTGAGTGTGGAATTTTCATTTGAAAAGAAAAATCAATTATTGTTTCTTAAAACTCAGAATACCTGTTATTAAGAAAAGGTAATGGATGTTTTAAATGAGAAAGTTCCCCTCTTCATTTATGGTCATTTATTTAAATTACACTAAAAAATATTGATTTTGCATACCTTTACATCGAAAAAAAAAACAGGTAACAGAACAACGGAAAAAAAATCTCAAAACAATTATTATATATAAATAATGATACGGAAGATTTATGTATACGATGGGCTTCATTTATCAGGCATTAGGAAAAAAAAATACATTGTCTGTTTTACACTTTAAACTTCATCATCATCATCTCCTCTTAAGCCTTTTGACGCAGAGGGTCTCAGATTTCGCCAGTCATCTCTATCTTGAGTTTTTAATTCATTACTTCTCCATTCATTATCTCCTACACTCCTACTTCACTCTTCATAGTCCTCAGCCATGTTGGCTTTGGTTTTCTAACTCTTCTAGTGCTTTGTCAAGCCCAGTTGAAAAAAAAAAAATGGTGGACTAATCTCTCTCGGGGAGTGCAAAGAGCATGCCCAAACCATCTCCATCTACCCCTCATAATGTTCTCGTTCACATAAGGCACTCAAGTAATCTCCCTTTTAGTTTCATTTCTAATCCTGTCTTGTCATTTAACTCCCAATATTCTTCTGGGGGGTTTGTTTTCAAATCTACTATATATGTTGGAGATTGTTTCGTTATCATATCATGTCTCATGTCCATACAGTAACACCATTCTCACTAAAGTGATATATAATCTGTATATGTAATTTCAGGCGACAATTTCCAAAGTTTTACTTAACCTAACAATTGTCTGATTTGCTTTTTCCAATGTTTAACTAATCTATAGAGAGTAGGGTTCCCCTGCTGTATAGGACCAGAAAAAACAACCCTTAAAGTAATTCTAAAGACCCTGTATTGGAGATCATAGTTCCTAAATACTTAAATGATTCCACCTAATTAATCCTTTCTCTTTCCAATGATATTTCATCTTCTATTGCAGATTCCGTTCTCACCATCTCTGTCTTTCTTCTATTTATCTTTAGCCCAACCTAGTGTGACAATTCATGCATTCTGGTAAGCAAGCATTGCAAATAATGTGGTGTTCTGCTAATAAGGACAGCATCATCAACATACTAGTCGTATTACCAATCCCGTCCAATCCTTCTCCATCATCTCCAGCAGTTCTATGCATTACAAAATCCATGAGGAGGATAAACAGCAAAGGTGACAACACAACACATTCCCTTGGAGTACTCTGCTGTTCAATGGAAATTCATTTGATAGGACTCCACTAACATTAACTTTGCACTTGCTATGTTGATGAAAAGACTTAATTAAATACACATATTTAACAGGAACTCCATAATAACGCAGGACTCTTATCAAAATTGGTCGGTGTACATTATCAAAGGCTTTTTCCTTAGTCCACAAATGCTATCCAAAGTGCATTTCTATATTCTACGCATTGTTGTACATGTATCTAAATCAAAATTTGGTCAGTATAACTTTAACCTTTTTTTAAATCCTGCTTGTTCATCTCTCAGCTTTTCATCAGTCCTTCTCTCTAGTCTCTTTAGAATAAGCATACTATATATTTTCATAACCGACGTAAGTGTGATTCCTCTGTAATTATTGCAATCAGTCAGGTCTCCCTTCTTTGCCATTTTCACCAACACACTTAGGTTCCATTCATCGAGTTTTTAAGTATTCTGGGGGTCATTTCGTTTTCAGCCAGTATCAACTCAGCAGTTATTCCATCGTATCCAGGGTCTTCCTATCTCTTGAGTTTTCAATGATAGCTTCGAATTCAAACACACTGCATTCATTCATGGGGACATCAAGGTCTTCCTTAGCTTCAGGTATAGACTATCAATCAAATTATTCCCTTCGTATCTCCTATTCATGACCTCACAAATGTTTCATCCAACATTGTCTTTCTTCATCTTCTGTTTTTATAACAGATCCATCTGTCTTTTTGATGGGTATATACTTCTTCTTCTTTGCCCCGGTAGAGATTTCATTAACAATTCTATGAGCGATTGGTCATTTTAAACTTCATTGTAGAAATTCTTCTCACAGGATTTATAAACACCGTAGTTTATCAAGATTATGTTTTGTTCTTGAATGTAACATTATCAAAATTTAGCTACAGTATATCCTTTCGGGTACGAAGTGCGTAAAACAACATTATGAGCTTCTTGTGCAAATAATTATTACCACTGGATAATAAATTTAAATTGGATGACTAGTCACCTCTGGCCTATGATTTAGGTAAGAGAGAACTGGTGTGACAAATAAAGTAAAAGTATGATGCAAATAAGTTTCGTCATGAGGTCAAATGCATTCGATTGGCAATCCTTTACGTCACTTCTTTTGGGTTCATAATATAATTAGGTCGTGGAGTCAGTGGATTTTGAAATGTGAGAGCAAAACGTAATTTTTTCGCTTTTGTTATTATTGTCTTCTCACATAAATCTACACTAAAACTTTTTTCTTCTTCTTCTTCTTCTCCTCTCTCTCTCTCTCTCTCTCTCTCTCTCTCTCTCTCTCTCTCTCTCTCTCTCTCTCTCTCTCTCTCTCTCTCTCTCTCTCATCATAGTGATAATATAGCACTTGTATATTAAAACAAATTTGCAAAACAGTCTTCATAAGATTTGATAATTTTCGCAAATCAGTAGGAAACGGGATAACAAAAAAAAATTATATTCTCAAATTGGTACTAAATATTTCATAAGAAAAAAAAAATTAAAAATGGCACACCACGAACTACACTTCAAATATTTATTGTAAAATGATTTGAACACAAAAAACAAAATATTTACGGTTTGGTACATCTGCTGGAATAATTTACTTGCAAAGTATATTAAAACTATGACAACACAAAAAATTGGTTTATCCGGTGGGGGGCGGGGGAGTTATTGCCCTCAGCAAACCTCTGATGGTGTACTGTAAGAGTTACTTAAGGATATTTCCAGCATTCCTTCGGCTCCAGCTGCACTGCCTTGTCTTTCTATTTTATCTCTTCTCGTTTCTTTTTTTCCTTCTTGCTATCAAACCTCTAACTCTTCTTAGTGTAACTGCAGTGTTTCCTCAGTTGTACTTTGGCAATGAATAGCCTCTATGACCCGAGTACCGGGTTATAAAGCCCAAATCCGTAAATCTAATCCAAAAGGTGGTTTAGTCGCCTGGTGATTATCAATATCAAGAGAGATGAAGATCATATACCATAAATGCTGCTAAGTGGTTTAAAAGGAGCGTTCAAATCAAAGGGCGTCAATGTTAAGGAAGTGATAAAACGTGCACAAAGTTTTCTCCGCAGGTATATTATAGGAACGGTGTTGTGGGGGCAAACATTATTTAGGTAAATTTAGTTTTTAGCTCAACTTGGCAATTAAAAGATAAGTGCAACTTAGGTTGTAGCTATATTCCTCTTTGATATTTTTACGTATACACATACAAAGAGGGAGATAGAGGATGTGATGCAGAGGAGGAAGATAGATGTCTTGTGTCTGCAGGAGACTAGATGGAAAGGACATGGAAATGGAGAGATAGGAAATGGGTATCAACTCTATTACAGCGGGTCACAAGATGAGAGAAATGAAGTTGGGGCCACAATAGGTAATAGTTGGAAAGAAAAGTGGTAGAAGTAAAGAGAATAAATGATAGGCTTTTAAAGATCCCAGTGATAATAGGGGATCAGATAATTAATATTATTTCAGCATATGCCTCTTAGATGGGTAGTCAGAACAACAACAAAAAAATATTTCGACAAGAATTTGAGGCTTCTATTTGATCAGTTAAAGAGGAAGAGAAGCTAATCATAGGAGCAGACTTGAATGGCAGAGTGGGGAAGAGAAGGGATGAATAAGACGAGGTACATGGAGTCATGAGTTTGGAATTAGATAGAAGGTTGTGGATGATATATTGGAAATGGCTTAAAGTTTGGAATTGGCATGTATGAACACCTGGTTTCAGAAGTTGAATAAGCATCTGATAACCTATGGAAGTGGAGGAGTGGGAAGCCAAATAGATTACTTATTGGTTAGAGAAGCAGACAAGAAAAGTGTGATGAACTGTAAAGTGATTTTGGGTAAAGCTTGTGTTAAGCAGCATAGACTGGTAGTGATGGATTTTAAAATGAGAGGTAGAAAACCCAAGAAACGAAGGAGATCTAGAATTAAGGTTTGGGACCTTAAAAGGAGAAAAGTGTGAGCAAATTAGGAGGATTGTGACAGAAAGACGACTGGAAAGGTTGAAATTAGAGACTGAACAAGGTAACAGGGTGGAAAATATTTGGTTGGCTATGAAAGCAATATGTGTATGGGAAACGAAGGAATTAGTGGGAAAAACCACCGGATATGGTGTGTCGAAAGGAGAAAAGTGGTGGTGGAACAGAGAGGTGCAAGAATCAGTTTAAAGAAAATCAAAGTAATTGAAGGACTGGAAAGTAAGACAGGCACAAGGGGCCGAGGAACGGTACAGAGAAGAGGATAAAGATTCTAGGAGGAAAGTAGGTAAAGCTATTAGAAGAGCAGTAGAGCAGATACATGAAAGGCAAGGAACAAAGGAAGGGGAAAAGTATATCTAAGATTTCAGACTTGAGGAAAATTCAAAGACAGGATTTGGGGTAACTGGTAGTCATCAGGACAGAAAAGAAAATATATTACAAAGGAATGACAACATTAAAATGAGATGGAGAGAATACTATGAGCAACCATTGAATACTGAAAAAAGAGGAGCTGGGAGAAGCACAAAGAGTGGAGGGGCCAGTGATGAATATACTGAGTACTGAAGTGAAGAGGGCATTGAGTAGAATGAAGAATGATAAAGCACCAGGCCCATCAGAGTTTCATTTTGAAATGGCCAAGACACTAACTACAGAGGGGGAAAAATGGATGCTGGATTTTTTTGAGAGAAATATGGGAAGAAGGAATAATGCTTAAAGACTGGGAGGAGAGTCTAATAGTATCCATATTTAAGCAGAATTGTGACATCACAGAATGCAGTAACTACAGGGGAATTAAGTTAATAAAGCATGATTTGAAAGTATTAGAGAGGTTACTAGGTGAGAGATTGATAGAGACTGTGAAGATTGGGAAAAAGCAGTATGGATTCATGAGGGGGAGAGGGACTGTGTATACCATCTTTATAGTAAGGCAGTTGCAGGAAAAGAAACTAGAGGGAAACTAGAAGTTCTTCTGTGCTTTTGTAGATTTAGAGAAGGGTTATGACTGAATACCAAGAGAAGTGATGTTTTGGTGCTTGAGGAAGAGGAAAGTCCCGGAGAAGTTAGTGAGAAGGGTAGAGATGATTTACAAAAGAACAAGGACAAAAGTAATAATAGCTGTTGGAGAAACAGAAACCTTTGAAGATATTGTTAGACTACATAAGGGAGGCATTAAGTCAGTTTTTATTTGTGTTGGTCTTGGCTGTGTTAAATGAAGGAATCAGAAATTAAAAGTTGTGGGAGTTGCTATTGACAGTTAATTTGGTGATTGCTGCTGAAATGAAGAAGACTTACAGAGAAGGATGGTAGAGTGGCAAGAGATTTTGGAAAGGGGAGGTTTGAGGGTAAATGCAGATAAGGCTGAAGCTATGGTTAGCAGTAAGGGAAGTAGGACAGGATAGTCATACATGAAATAGAGGAGCAGTTATAAAACACGTAGAACAATTTAGATACTTGGAATCTACTATAAATCAGGAGGGAGGATGTGAGGCTGAAGATCAGGATATGATTAAATCAGCATGGGGAAAGTGGAGGGAGGTAGCAGGAGCAGTATAAGATAGGAAAACAATAACGAGGAAGACCAATTTTCTTATTACTCTGCTAACTGTCAAACACATCAGCCAAAAGGGTTACCTTTTCCTTTCGACAGTGAGTGACAGGCATCTGGTTTAAGTAAAGTAGGAACTGTTGCATCTACACCAAAAAGGGTATATTTAAGGGTAGCCCACCACTTAAGTTCCTGGGTTGTGCCAGAAAGGGTTTCTTTCATGGGTAAATTTTATTCCTTTACACTTGAAGCATAAATTCTCTGAGCAAATGCTCTAAGTTGAGTATAGTTATTGCAAGTCAAATCTGATCTGTTACCTTTCCAAAGATGATAAGCCTCCTGCGATATACGCCTATCAATTATGTTAAATAGATTCTCATTCAAAGGGACAACAGGATCAGCACACTATACAATTGTGACCAATTCAGGCCCAAAAGATTACTCAAAATCCCATTCCAGTTTGCTTGAGAATTCATATAAATCTTGCATGACAATGATAGATCAGGGACAGGGACAGGCTGTTCAGTCTTCACTACTAATGAAATCAAGGCATGATCAGATGTCCCAACTGAAGAACCAACCTTACTTGTTAAAACGTCAGGGGAGTAGGTGTATACGAGGTCCAAGCAGTTACCACACCTGTAAGTAGCTTCAGTTATGATTTGCTCACAGCCTGATTCAGAGGCAAAGTCTAAAGCTCTTAAGCCTTGGGAATCGGTACGAGAAACAGAATCTAACCAATCCCTATGGTGAGCATTGAAATAACCAACAAAGACAAAAGAAGCCTTTTTATCATCTTCTTGTATCTTAGCCATAACGGTAAGAAGAAAATCGAAGATAGAATCATCCATCTATGGATTCCAGTAGATCTAACCCAAGTTGTTGTTATGCCTACCACTAACTTTTATTACCTGAATCTCATGACATCCACATTCATAGCTGGATTCATGAGAAGCAGAGTATCTAGTCTTAATATACCACTATCCCCCTATCCCTAGGAATGGCATCCCGTTTCAAAATTATTGGCTTTTTAAAACCAATTATAATGAGATCAGATGAGTGCCTCATATTAGAAACCAAAGTTTCTGAGCACAAAAGAATATCATACTGGCTGGAAGCAACTGTAAGGTCTTGAATATTTTCATGAAGACCACGAATATTGCAATACAGTAGAAGACATTGAAGAAATCTAGGACGTACTGGTGCCGGATATCGCTCAATGTCTCCAGACAGCATAAGAATTAATGGTTCTAAAAAAAGATACATCATACTTAAAACATAAATTAACAAGAATGATATAAAAAACAATGTGTACTGAAAAATAAATAAAGTGATTGATCAAACTCATAAACTAAAAAAAAGTTGGAAAAACTGGTAAACCTGGTGGAGCCAAAACATCATGCAAGGCTAAACACCCTCCAGGATAGCCACTTCAACAGAAAGGAGGACAGTAAGGATGGTTTTGAAAAGAAAAAGAAACGGATAAAATAAAGACAAGCTCTTGATAAACCACCAGGCATCCATGGCCCTTCTATAAAGCCTGCCCAACGCACCATTTACAAAAAAAAAAAAACAAGAGGAAGAAAAAAAAAAAACAAGATAGAATAGTGTGCCCGGGTGTACACTAAAGCAAGCGAACTCTAACCCAAGACAGTGGAAGACCATGGTACAGAGGCTATGGCGCTACCCAATGGTTTGATTTTGGAGTGTCCTTCTATTAGAAGAGCTACTTACCATAGCTAAAGAGTCTCTTCTACCCTTACTAAGAGGAAAGTAGCCACTGAACGATTACAGTACAGTAATTAGACTCTTGAGCGAAGAAGAATTGTTTGGTAATCTCAGTGTTGTCAATTGTATGAGGACAGAATAGAATGGGAAAAGAATTGACCAGACTATTCGGTATATGTGTAGGCAAAGAAAAAATAAGAGCTGCAACCAGAGGGAGGGATTCAAGGTCTGACAAGACAAAATATCCAATAACTGTCTAGCGGTAGTATCTCACTGGCTGACTGGTGCCTTGGCCAACCTACTATATACCCCATATAACAAAGAGTAAGTGCTGGATGTTTGCATACACACACACACACACACACACACATATATATATATATATATATATATATATATATATATATATATATATATATATATATTTTTATATATATAGCCATTTATACAAGCTTGCCGACCAGGATTCGATTCCCGGCCGGACACAAGCTCTTGTCTTTGTGTGATTTCGCCTGGGGCTCTGATCCCGAGGTCGTTAAGAGAATCCAGACATTAATGTATCAAAAATATATATGGCTTATTTGAATATGAAAAAACATGTCTAAATGTGCAAAATGTATCATATATATATATATATATATATATATATATATATATATATATATATATATATTGTGTGTATATATATATATATATATATATATATATATATATATATATATATATATATATATATATATATATATATATATATACATCAAGCCCAGCTCTCGCTGGCACTTGGGTAGGGAGAGGGAGTAGTCACTCATGGAAATTGGTTACGTGTGCATATGTGTGCATATCTATTGTGACGAGCTGAGAGAAGGTTGTGACTCAAAGACAGGATGAAAGCAACAGAGTAACTTTATTACAGACACTCGCCTTTATATACAAAAACTAAATGCAACAGGAAATTTCTTGTTCAACCGACACCGTACCGGTTAACAGTTAACGGTGAGAAAAACAGATATATTATTTCAGGTTCAATGCAACAGTAAATATCCTATTCAACTGATACCACACCGGTTAACAGTTAACGGTGAGAAAAACATACATTTTATTTCAGGTTCTTTTTAGTGCGAGGGGAGAGTGAAGATACAAGCATAATATATACATGCAATGAAATGTCGTTACTATGTACGATCGTGTGACACACGGTTGGTACATGGCTCCCCCCCTAAAAATGACATACTGTACATGTTAAATAGGGCGCCCTGATCTAAAGAGGCGAACTGTAGGCAGGTCATCTGGCAGGAGATAAGCAGGTTTTAGACGATCAATGGAGACCCAGTCTTCTTTGCCACGAATGTTTAGTAGGAATGCTTTCGGACTGCGTCGGATCACAAGGAAAGAGCCCGTATAAGGGGGCGTTAGCGGTGGCTTGCTAGTGTCGTTGAGCAGGAAGACGTCCGTTGCATAGTGCAAATCTGTCGGTATGTGATGCTTCGCTGGGGGCTTGTAAGTCTAGCAGCATGGAGTAAATTTTTCCACGACGTGACCTATGCGCTGGAGATCGCCGTAGGAGGTTGTAGAAGGAAAAAATTCGGCAGGGATGACCAACGGGTCGCCATACACCATTTCAGCTGCTGAGATGTCGAGGGTGTCTTTAGGAGTGGTCCTTAGTCCCAGGAGGACCCAGAGAAGCTGAGTAAACCAGTTGGAATCCTTGCAGCGAGACATCAAAGCTGCTTTGAGGGTGCGATGAAAACGTTCAACCACTCCATTGGCAGCGGGGTTGTAGGAAGTTGTGGGATGTAGGGTGATGCCCAGGAGATTCGCTAATGATGTCCACAATTGAAAGGTGAAAGTGGTACCCCTGTCAGAAGTAATATGCTCAGGGATACCAAATCTTGCAATCCATCCAGAGAGTAAGGCAGATGTACATGAGGCGGACTTTGCAGTTTCCATGGGAATGGCTTCAGGCCAACAAGTGGAGCGGTCGATGACGGTAAACAGGTAACGATGTCCTTGTGATATGGGTAAGGGGCCTACAACGTCGACGTGAATGTGTGCGAAACGACGCTGAGGTTGAGGAAAGGTGCCCACTCCTAAATCCATGGGTCGAGGTACTTTGGAAGTTTGGCAAGAAGTACAGGCGCGGACGCAATCGTTAGCATATTTAGAAATGCCGTGCCAAAAGAACTTCATCTTCAGCAGCTGTGCAGTAGAACGGCACGAGGGATGTGAAAGGCCGTGAATGAAATCAATCACTTGCCGGCACATGGGAGCAGGAATCGAAGGTCGCGGTCTATCAGTACTGACGTCACAGAAGAGGGTGGTGTTGGAGTCTTCGAGGGGGAAGTCATCCCAACGGAGGGATGTGCAGGATGTCCTAGATGCTTGATATATTGGATCCTGTCATTGGGCTTCAGCCAGGGCGTTGTAATCCAATCCCAGTTGAACAGCAGCCAACGTGTTTCTTGACAAGGCATCGGCAACGGGATTCATTTTCCCAGGGACGTATTGAAGGGTGCAATTGTATTCAGCCACGGCGGAGAGATGTCGGTGTTAACGGGCGGACCAGGCGTCAGACTGTTGAGTGATTGAGTGAAGGCGTGCACCAGAGGCATGTGGTCTGTGTGAATGACGAAGGGCGTACCTTGTAAGAAATGGCAAAAGTGACGGACAGCCAGGTGCACCGCCAGCAATTCGCTATCGAAGGTAGAATAACCTGATTCTGCCTTGGACAATTTTCTGCTGAAGAAGGCCACTGGGCGGGGCGAGCCGTTGACCACCTGCTGGAGTAATGCACCAATAGCGACGTCGCTGGCATCGGTGGAGAAAGGAGAGGGGCATGTGAGATAGGAAAAGTGAGAGCCGCAGCGGTTGATAGGGCCTTCTTTGCTTTGCAAAAGGCCGCTTCTTGAAGAGGACCCCACATCACAATAATCTTAATGTTTCTTTTATTTAAATAACTTTCATTACTTAGCCACAGGAACATTTATCATGAATCAATACCTATCTATCAATCTATTTATTGAGAAATTCATTTAAGATTTTGGTGCTCAATCTATTCTGAAGAATTGTTTTCAGTCTCTCATTCTGCCTTGTTGCCATGGGCTTATAACATCTTGGTTTCCCAGATAGGGTTCTAGCTTAGCTTTTAATAATATTAATGATAATAATAATAATAATAATAATAATAATAATAATAATAATAATAATAATAATAAGAAAAATGATAATAATAATAATAATAATAATAATAATAATAATAATAATAACGCGTGAAAAATTAAAATTTCAAAAATGGTTTCTGGGGAACAATTCCAAAAATAATCGTGTTTTAGAACATATTAAAAGAGACAAGGTTATCTAGAGAACCCTTACCAAGAAAATCATAACTACTACTACTACTACTACTACTACTACTACTACTACTACTACCGTTAAAGAATATAATTTTCTGACTTTTCATTCATAACTCAAATATGTTAGTCATGAAGATAATAATAATAATAATAATAATAATAATAATAATAATAATAATAATAATAATAATAATAATAATAATAATAATAATAATAATTTATTATTATTAATATTATCATTATTATTATTATTATTATTATTATTATTATTATTAGTATGATAATAACTGCTTCCAGCCACGCTCCCCTCCTGCTGGAAAAAGCTTTTCCAGGCACTGAATGGAACGTCATCTTACGATCCAAACGCATTTGTGCTTAAAAGGCGAAGTCGCAATTACGGCTTCAGATCATGCAAGTGTTTGCTTTCAATACCAACTCTATACAGCTAACGTTTACAAAATGAGAGAGAGAGAGAGAGAGAGAGAGAGAGAGAGAGAGAGAGAGAGAGAGAGAGAGAGATTCTGAAGCCCTGGGTTTGAGGCTATTTTAAATAGTTTAAAAAGTTTCAAAATAGTATTTTCTCACGATGTGTTTTTATTTTTTATTTTTTATATTCACCTTACTACAGAAAATAAATATGTATCATCGACTCAATAATTCAATCTTTATATATATATATATATATATATATATATATATATATATATATATATATATATATATATATATATATATATATATATATATATATACATACATATATATGTATATATATACATATATATATACTGTATATATGTGCGCGTGTATATCTATATATATATATATATATATATATATGTGTGTGTGTGTGTGTGTGTGTGTGTGTGTGTGTGTGTTATAGTATATATATATATATATATATATATATATATATATATATATATATATATATATATATATATATATATATACATATATATATATGTCGTGGTGTATGAGCGTTTTCTTGAACGAAGATGGTTACTTATGCTCAATTCATTCACTACTAAGAGTATTATAAAATTAGCCCCTATCCAAAAATACACTTATGTTATTATGGGGTTAGCGCTGCAAGACATCTACTGTTGCTTTACATATGTTTGAAAATGTACAATGATAAACATCCACATCAACACCAACGTTTCCCAACATTCGAAGAGAGATCAAACAGATGTTTGAAAGGCAGTCCGGTATTACAGGACAGTGATAGACAGCATGCTCGAAATACAACAAATATCTGTTTGCTGTATCCAATGGAAGCGTGTATCTGAATACAGTGTTTGGAAGTGTGTTTGTCCTGTTTCGTAGGATTATCATTGCGCTTTGTAACTAATATGGAAATGGTGGTTATTCACAAATTCAGTTTAAAGCATTTCCAACTGCAACAACATTAATTATAATTTTTATATAATAAACCGAAGGGTCTTCATTCCAATAGGAGTTTTTAATCATTTAGAAATTTTCATGGCATTCAGAATTAGTAATGAACACATGCATAAATACATACTTACATACAGTACATGCATGTATACATATATACACATACATACATACACAGTAGGGATACCTAAACGTGGTAAAAGGGTTTCTGCATCGCCATGATTAGTTAAGCCTTACTAGTCAAGGCCACCGATATTAGGTTGGTTTGCTATGAGCAATCAGACCAAAATCTCCCACCATCACCAATTCACAGTGACCAGTAGCATGGTGATGAAAACTGGCCAAACCCGAGACACGAATAAACCAATCCTAGTCCCCATCGGCAGTGGAACAACTACCGAAGGTGGCAGGCAGAACAATCCAATGAGGGGATGCAAGAAATGGCTGGATTAGAACATGCCACATTTGGAAACTGAACCTTGCAACATACAACGCCAGGACCCTGTCTATGGAAGAAGAAGTTGTTTTATAACTAGAAGAGCTGAAATAAATAAATTGAGATATAAAGTGATTTAGTGAAATTAGAAGAACTAGAAAGTCTTATATAGAGTTGAAAGATTGTCATACATTTTGCTTTTTTTTCAGAACACATGGAATGACCAGAGACAATGGGGTGGGTTTTCTTATTAATAAAAATCTTGTAGGTATAAAACAACTGACCATATCCATGTAGTTACCCACCTAATGGAAAAAACAACGGAGTATGACAAACCACTATGTATGAAATTTATAGACTTTGAGAAAGCTTTTAATTCTGTCAAAACTCCAGCAGTAATGAAAACTCTCCAAAGACAAGGAATAGATACATTTTATGTTATATAACTTGAAGATATCTATATGGGAAGTAAAACAGTTTTAAACCTTATAAAGATAGTGAGAAAATTCCGATTGAAAAAGGAATTAAACAGGGATGTCTTATCTCTCATATATTATTCACCTAGTACTTTGAAGAAATTTTTAAGAATTCAGATTAGGAAAATGTAGAAATTAACATACACGGGGAATACCTTAACAACTTAAGATTTGCAGATGACAAAATTGTGTTTAATGAATCATGGGAGAGACTGATACAGATGACAGAAGATTTGAATAGAGAAAGCAGAAATTAAGAACATAAAATGAATATGGGTAAAACTAAGATAATGTTCAATGAAAATATAGAGAAAACAAATAACAGTTATGGACGAACCTCTACAGATTGTTAATGTGGAGAAATACTCAGGACAGACAGTAAGTGTTTCCCCAAGACAGGAGACCAAAATTAAAAGAAGGGTCAGCAAAGGATGGAAAGCTTTTGGTAAACAAAATGAGATTATGAAATATAAAATGCCACTTTCTCTAAAAAATAAAAGTATTTAATAAGATGGTCTTACCTCTATTAACTTATGCATCAGAAACTCGGAGTCTTACTGAAGCCTTAAAACATAAGCTAGTTACAACTCAAAGAGCTATGGAAAGAATAATGATGGTAATAACACCAAGAGACTGAAAAAGAGCAACATGGATGCGAGAGCAAACTAAAGTAGAGGATATTCTAACAACTTGTAATAAAAACAAATGGACATATGTAGGACATATAGAATGACATAATATATGGACATTAAGAATAACCGAATGGGTGCCTAGAGAACGCAAAAGAAGCAGGGATAGGCAGAGAAGATGAGGGATTGATGAACTAAGGAAAATTGCTAGTATAGACTGACATAGAACGACATAAACATATGCTAGTGGAAAAACATGTCTGATGCCTTTTCCCTGCAGTGGACTAGTTAGGTTTGATTATATATAGTTACTGTGTGTGTACTGTATATAGCCTATATATATATATATATATATATATATATATATATATATATATATATATATATATATATATATATATATATATATATGTGTGTGTGTGTGTGTGCGTATATATATATATATATATATATATATATATATATATATATATATATATATACATATATATATATATATATATATATATATATATATATATATATATACATATATAAATGAATAAATAATCACAACAAATTCAGTTATTTCTAGTCTACTGTAGGAAAAAGGCCTCAGACATGTCCTTATCCATATATGGGGTTTGGCCAGTTTTCATCATCACACTGGCCAGTGCAGATTTGTGATGGCGGAAGATTTTTGTCTGATCGCTCACTGAAAACCAACCTATTATGGGTGGCCCTGAATAGTGCAGCTTTACTGATCTTGGGAATATGTAAATCATTTCATCACATCAATGTTTCTCCACTCAGAAATATATATACAGTATATATATATATATATATATATATATATATATATATATATATATATATATATATATATATATATATATATATATATATATATATATATATATATATATATATAATATATATATATATATATATATATATATATATATATATATATACATATATATATATATATATATATATATATAATATATATATATATATATATATATATATATATATATATATATATATATATACATATATATATATATATATATATATATATATATATATATATATCAGGTATATACATATTTATATATATGTACATACATATGTACAGTATATACACACACATATATATACATATGCATATATATATATATATATATATATATATATATATATATATATATATATATATATATATATTAACTGGTACATATATATTATCTTTGTTTGACTTTCTTTAAATTTGTATGTCTCTTTTAGATAGGTGTGATTCTCGACAGCAAATTTACTTTTGAGAAACACATTAGGTCTGTGTCTTCTTCAATTGCACAAAAAGCTGGCTTATTGAGAAAGTCTTACAAGATTTTCGGTGATCAATCTATTCTGAAGAAGTGTTTTAATTCTTTCATTCTACCTTGTTTTGAGTATTGTTCTCCTGTCTGGTGTTCAGCTGCTGATTCTCATCTTAATTTGTTGGACAGTAACTTATGGTCTATCAAATTTCTTAGACCGTTGTTCAATTAGTTCATGATGCCTGTTGCATAAGATTTTTCATAACTCTGACCATCCTTTATATTCAGATCTCCCTGGACAATTCTATCCTGTACGTAATACTCAAAAGAGTAATCCCTTGTTATGTGTTGCCATTTGTCTCTATCAAGCAGGGTTCAAGCACATATTTCTGTTAATATGGCCTTAGCATAATTTCCAGAAACTAATCGGCGAAATTCCAATAATCAAGTTGGAACTTCGTTAACTTCTGATTTGCTGTCGTATATTTTCAAGAATGGAAAATCAGGAAATAAGAAGAATGGAAAGCGTAGTAAAGATTACAAAGGTAAAAAGAGTGTCACGATTGAGATGGTGTGGGCACGTGTTGAGGACGGATGTTAGGGAAGGAGTGAGGAGGGATTGGGAAGAACCTACTAGGAGGGGGAAGATGGAGGGGGACGCAGAAAACTAAATGGCGAGATAAGGTGAAATATGTATTGAAGAGAAGAGCTTTGGTGGAAGAAGATGCCTCTGATAGAAAGCACTGGAAACGGTGCATCAGGCAACCGACCCCTTAATGTAGGGATAACGTTGGAAGAGAAGATTTTTGAGCGTTGATTCTTGATCGGAACAAATTGGAGAAATTGGTATCCCTGACTCACACATAGTCGTGATTGGGCAAGGTGAACGTGTTTAGTCCAAGTTAATTCTAAATCATGATAGTTACCTAAGTAACTATCATACATGAATAGATTTAACTTGGTCTTAATTGTGATTTAGCAGCATTTACTCTGGCGTGAGGGAATGGCCACGGTTTGATTACTGCACTACTTCAGATGCCGGTATCCATGATTTACAGTCAGAAATACAAAGATGTATCTAATCCAATGAAATGAGATTAACGAAAATGGATAATTGCAAGGATAATTGTCCATACGAAAATTCAACGAATTTGTGATAGGTGACTAAGTTCACCTATTTCCTTTCATTGACGGTCTTCTTTGAACTGAACTTGTACCTTTAATCTGAATTATTCTTCCTGCTTCTTTTCTTGGAAGATAGGGGCGAGAAATCAAACAAAAGGTTGTCAGGATGAAAACACATAACAGCAAAAATCCAGGGAGAGTATCGAAGAGGTATTTGTAAGATTAAACTCATGAAATGACTCGATTCCCATTCCAATAAACCTTTGTTCTTTCATGGCTGACCTGGAGTGGAAATTTGGCGGAAGATATCAACTTGCAAAAGGAAAGTGGCATGAATCGGGATTTTTTATTTATTCTGTTTCGGTCATTTCCCTCAATTTTTGCGACTTGGATACCATTGCTGACCCTTGCAAATTTTTGTTCCTCTTCTTTCCTTTTCTCTTTTACTAAATTCGTTATTAGCTCGGCAAAGAGAATTTTCAATTTTCTAAGGAATTTTCGAGAATTTCCAATTTAACCAGAAAAAAAAAAATTTTAAGCTAAAATCATAATATATTCTAATAATGGACTTTTAATCAAGATATTCTGTTAACAAAAAACCTTTTTCTGGGTCCGGAGACATCATGAACGCAGGTTCTTTCCATTTTACTTTTTGTTATCCTCTCAAACCATAACAATATAATGTGCCAACAAAACGCAAGATTTCACTATATTGTGTTTTTAATTGATCCAAGTAGTACCGGACTTGTAAGTTTTTGTCGTTAAAACCCTGTCCCTTAAACATCTTAGACAACTTGACCTGAATTCACTTAACTTCGTACAAGTAATACTATTGAATTATACCATCTACAGGTTCAATCATTAACAGAGAAAACTGCAATGTTGCATTCGAAGTTAAGGGTAGGCTCCACCTTGCAAGGCTGATTTTTGCCATTTGTTTTTCTTTTCTTTGCTAAAAGTCTTCCTTTTGCCTATCAGAAGGCCGTGATATGTGTAGAATTCATCTCCAGCCTCCATAATGCCCCCCATGGTCATCAATGCCCCCCTTATGTTCATAGTAAAAATAAGAAATATCATTAGTAATTGTCTAATTTTTATAGTTTACCTCTTAAAAATTGGTCGAAGTCGTTTGCTAATATCAGTTTCATCAAAGAAAATGAGTTAAGGGGTGACTATGAGGTTATCTCCCATCTTTCTGTCATCAGACAAAAAATCGTAATTTCTCGTTTTTTTTTTTCTTTTTTTTTCGGGAGAGGGGTGTATTTCTTTGCTTGTCCTGCTCTTATGCCTTAAGTAATATAATTTTTAGATGTTTTAGGCTATCAAGTGACATAATACCTACAAATACACAAAAGGTTTTGTCCCTAAATCGAGATTTTAATTTTTGGTGAATATTTATTTCTAGGTTTCGCTCCATCATCGGCTTGGCTTTCACTAAAGTTATTGCTCGTTTTTTTCTTGCTGTGTGCTTATTTACTGTTCGATTTTGATAAAACTTTGTGTGCTTGTTCCAGGATAATAAACAAACATAATAACAGACCGAATTTCAATTCAAGACAGTAGTTTCCCACCGGTCACCAAATAACATTTGAGTCACTGGCTCCGATTTTCACATTTTTATTCATAAAATCCTATATTTCCCCTGTAGGATGATAAAACTTACAGAAGATATGCCTTATTATAGTGCTAATAATGCCTGAAAATTTCATTAGCGTGTCATGATTAGTGTATTTTTGGGAAATATTTTTTACGATTGGCACCCATACAAGGTGGAGCCTACTTAAGTATAAATCATACAGAAAAATCTAAGCACGGGTAATGTGTACAGTTTATATATATATATATATATATATATATATATATATATATATATATATATATATATATATATATATATATATATATATATATATATATCTGTGTATATATATATATACATATATATATATATATATATATATATATATATATATATATATATATATATATATATATATATATATATACTATATACTATATATATATATATATATATATATATATATATATATATATATATATATATATATATATATATATATATATGTATATATATAATCAACACATGCAACCGTTTCCAGTGTACTAGAAACGGCCTCAGACATGTCCCTAGTCATGTCTGAGGTTTGGCTAGTTTAATTGCTACGTTGGCCACTGCATATTGGTGATGGTGGCAGACTCTGCAGATCAGGGCGATACACAAACCCCTTCACCACGTTAAGATGTGTGTGCATATATATATATATATATATATATATATATATATATATATATATATATATATATATATATATATATATATATATATATATATATATATATATATATATATATATATATATATATATATATATATATATATATATATATATATATATATATGTATATAATATACTAAAAAGGCTGTTTTTCATACATACATATACATATATATATATATATATATATATATATATATATATATATATATATATGTATGTATGTATATATATATATATATATATATATATATATATATATATATATATATATATATATATATATATATATGTATATGTATGTATGAAAAACAGCCTTTTTAGTATATAATTTTACTTCAACTTGAAACAGTCTTGACTTTCATTGTTTCATTATGTTTTCATAACTAACTATATACGCATATTCCCACCTGATGCTATTTCACTTCATTAAAAGTAAACTGGACACAAAATTTGCTAAAATATCAAAACAAGTTTTAGAATAGGCTACCTGTAATCAACAAAAAATAATTGTTTTTAGACCAGTATCTGCAGGTCGATTTCATAATTTGTCCTTGAGTTTTATCACTGACTGTCACAGTCACAATTCGCCAGTTACTCAGATAACAGGAGTGTCGACGCAATGCAAGACCTCTTGAAGTCACTGACAGAACTTCGGTTGTACTCGGGAACTAAATCCTCACAAACGGCGTCTTCCTTGCGATTGCTGGCTTCAGGAATCCTTGAGATAAGGGTAAAATGAGACCCGACAGATCCATCACTGGATCCCCAGTTCATCCAGAAAACCGGCACTTTGCGAGATAAGTAAGGACACTCTCTGGATCCTGCAATTTAGGGCGAATGAGCTACGCGCCATCTTCAAAGGTAGTCGGATTCTGTTCAAACGACATGGAAAAGACGCGACCAATGTGGAGAATTTGTCTACAAAATTCTTCGTTTAATATACATGTTGCATTAAAAGCACGTATGAATGGAAATATTCTAAGTGTGACGGTAACTTTCATTTTAGGAGGGAATTCTAAACTATTTTTATAAAGAGGAAATAATTTAACAATTTATCAATTAATCAATTAATGAATTTTGTATTATTCAAAATGGTGATTGAAAACTTTACGAAGCAAATCCGTAAACTGTATATTATTGCGTTTATTTTGCTATGATCGATTCTCAAAGAAAATAATTCAGATTCAACTCGTATTTTAAGAATCGCATAGAAGTAGGTAAGCCTGCTATAGCATGGATAAATCTTTTATAATTTTAGACATTTATTGCAGTTGAATAAAATTAAAATTCGTCCATGACGATATCAATCATATTTCAATACAAGAAAAATCAATACC